>NC_138576.1:0-180601 GCF_964289735.1 Phaethon aethereus
CCCTAACCCTAAGCCCTAACCCTAAGCCCTAACCCTAACCCCTAACCCCCTAACCCTAACCCCAACCCTAACCCTCATGGCCCTAACCCTAATGGCCCTAACCCTAACGGCGCCCTAACCCTAACCCTAACCCTAACGCCCTAACCCTAACCCTAATGCCCTAACCCCTAACCCTAATGCCCTAACCCTAATGCCCTAACCCCTAGCCGCAACCCCTAACACCCTAACTGTAACCCCAACTCCCTAACTCCCTAACTCCTAGCCCTAAGTCCTTAACTCCCTAACCCCCTAACCCTAACCCCCGAACCCTAACCCCCGTGGCCTAACCCTAATGTTGTAACCCTAATGCCCTACCCCTGACCCCTAACACCCTAGCTGTAACACTCTAACCTTAACCTACAACCCTGTTACTGTAATTGTGATCCTGTGATCCCACAACCCTGATTTTAATGTGTGGCCTGAACCGTAACTGTGGTTGTAATGTCCTGACCTGTGATCCTTGCTCTGTAATGTGTGACCCGTGACCTGTGACCCCCAAGTCTAATGGTGTAAGTGTTGGTGTTGGTGTTGTAACCCTCTGTGGGTGTGGTCCTGATGGCTGTAATGTGCACCCCTGAGGTGTATGACCTTGTGACCCTGCTGATGGTGTGGGGTGGGGGGTGTTTATTTGTGGTGGGGAGAAAAAAAAATTTATTGTCTCATTTGCATAATTGATTGCCTAATTTGCATGGGTAGGTGTGGATTACTAGTCTAATGGGGAGTAATGCTGTGTAGGGATGGTTGTTTTCAAATAAGGATTACTCCCAATTAGACTAGTAATTACTGGGCAGGTGGGGAGATGATGTGGTAATAAAAAGCTAAAAATAATAAAAGTCTGGTGCAGCAGTAGAAAATGGTGCACAGCCTGGGAGCAAGTGGGTGAAAGCTTTTTTTTTTAATTTTGAAGTGAACAATTAATCCCAGGGAGGCACCATTTTCTACTGCTGCTGTTTCACATTTCAGAAACTTTCTCAAATTTTTGGTTTGATGTCCAAGCTGGACTCCAACAAACACTGACCTTGGGAACAAGCTGACAGAAACCTGAAGAAGACAAGCCCACAACACCGAGCAAAGAAAAAGCCAGACACCCCAGAAACACCAAAACCAAAGACGAGAGGGCAGAGACAAAAACCACAGACGAGGCAGAGCTGAGACAAAGGCACCAAACAAAACTGAAATCAAAGACCAGACAGAGACAAAAGAACCTTCAGTGCACACCAAAGACAAAACCAGACACCAACACCTGAAATCCAATAAGATATGACAGACAAAAAGCAACCTGCTGCAAAGCTAACACCAAATCTGCAATTAGACAAAACAGAGACCAGAAAACACATACCCCGACAAAGCAGACAAAGCTTGACACCCAAAGTGAAATCAAAAGACAAGAGGCACCAAAAACCTTCCCAAAGAAAAAAGACACACAAACCAAATCCGAAATGAAAGGTGGGACACCCAAAAAAACAAACTGCACAAAGCAAAAACAGACACCCAACACTAAAAACCAAAAGACAAGACAGAGACAAAAAAAACTCTAGACAGCACAGAGCCAAGACAAAGCTAGACACCAAACCTTTAAATCTACAATGACAAGACAGACCGAAACCAAGCCGCTGACAAACGCCACAATCAAGAGACCGAAAAAAACAAACACGTGCAAAGCACGGACAAAAGCCAGGCACCAAAAGCGATTCAGAGATACAGACCAAAACCGACCCAAGCAAAGCCAAGAAAAAAGACGCACGCCAAAAAGAAAAATCAAACGCTAACACGCAAAAAACCCGAACTTGGGACCAAAGAGGACTCAACGGCACACAAAGATGCACAAAACCGAGAAAAATTTGACACGGTGCAACGCACCGAATTATTCTTTATTGAAACTTTATTAAATGGATGTTTGTCTACACAGCTTACAGCCCTCAGAAAAGGCACTTTAACAGAACTAGCTCTTACAACAGTTAGGACAATTATACACATTGGTGTTCCCATTCCATCGCGACCACCCCTAATGCACATACTTTCTTTTCACTTGTCAACAGCTACGTGTAAGATATCGACAACTCTGACAGATGCCCGTTTCATTCAAACGACCCTTTATACAATTTACGTGCGCTTATTCTGGAGTCCTGAGAGAGACCTGCCTATGCTCATACAAAATTCCCTTTTCCCCACCTCCCACCCCCCCCAACCGACACTTGCCCGCGAGCAGAAGAGACCCTCGCTTGGCGTTGTACTGTCCTCTGCTTTGCCGGTTACTACAGTGATTATGACTGGGAGATGTTACTGCCTATATGAGTTCTTTACCATTTTTTACGTTTCAATTGCTACATTACTGACTCTGAGTAAGTCTAACAACATTGTTCACATTTCATTTCCACAAGGTACTTGTACTACAGACATAAAAATACTTACTTCCGCATGGGTAAAATAATTGCTACCTTTACATTTACTCACTCTTTACTCACGCTTTCTATACACACATTTAACCTCTAAAAACTCATCCTTCCATTAATAGTAGCAGTTCCAGCTTTTGGGAGCCTGCAATTCTTGACGTAGCCGCTACGCTCTTTTACGCAATTCTCGTTCCCGCTAGGCACTCGGTCGATCGCTTCGCACGTGTCCGCTTTCCCTTTTGAAGGGACGCCGTCTCCACGACCGGTATTCCCGGGCAGAAAGCTAGACGATTCCGCTCGTCCGGACGGTCTCTCAACTTCTGCACATGGACGCTAAAACAACAATTGAAAAACAACATTACATCACAAACTACGATGCCCAAAAGCATTCACAATCCTTCTAGTGCAAGACACGCTTAAGCTTCCCCGCTTCGCAATCTAGTCCTCCTCAACAACGGCCATCCGGTCAGACCTCCGCACGCACGCCGTATAACTGCGAAACCCGCGGCCGTTGGCTTAACTACACGCCTTCCCGCATCGATAGGCAACCGACACGTTCCACGGGAACGCTCCCCGGGAACTGCTCTCCTGGTGGACCTTGAAAAATTGACCTTGCTTGCAAATTCCCTGCCCTAGCCCCCCAAAAAATACCCTCAGCTTGGCTTTTATAAGTTGGACCTAATTTTCTACATGGCTACAAAAAACTCTTACACTTGCAAACTGCAAGGACAAAACAATACAGACACAAACCATACAGGGTTAAACAAATTAAACACACATCGCTCATTCAGCTACTGCACAAACCACCCCTGACTCTCACCTCATCCGTTCAGCTGCCCGCCGGCCTCAACGAGCCGGCACCCTGCGTCTAGGACTCCTCGGGAACACCATTCCCGGGAGCGTCAAAAAAATCACCCTGCCTGCAAAAACCCCGGCCCGAGTCCGACCTGCGCCCGAACATTGGCGATGAACATCGCCTCGCAGACCGGCCGGGACCGGGGGAAAAAAAAACCCAGCCAGGGGAAAAAAAAAAAAATCCCCCGGCTGGGGTTTTTTTTTTTTGCTTTTGTTTTGGTGGTTTTTTTTTTTTTTTTTAATTACTGACAACGACGACATCCTGTCTCTACATTACCTGTAGCCCAAAATAAAAAAATCCACACATACACCATTAGACCCGCTCATACACCCACATTAAATTCACCCACCCACCACCCCCCCAACCACCCGCCCACCTCCAACCGTCCCCTCGCCCACCCACAACTGAATCCATCCCCTCCTTCCAGCCGTCGCTCCGAGCGTATCCGTTCCACCACCCACTGACACTGAATCACAGAATCACTAGGTTGGAAAGGACCTTTAAGATCACCAAGTCCAACCATTAATCCAGCACCACCGTGTCCCCTAAACCGTGTCCTGAAGCGCCACATCCACACGTTTTTTGAACACTTCCAGAGATGGCGACTCCACCACCTCCCTGGGCAGCCTGTTCCAATGCCTGACCACCCTCTCGGTGAAGAAATTTTTCCTAATATCCAATCTAAACCTCCCCTGGCGCAACTTGAGGCCATTTCCTCTTGTCCTATCGCTAGTTACTTGGGAGAAGAGACCGACACCCTCGTCGCCACAACCCCCTTTTCAGGTAGTTGTAGAGAGCGATAAGGTCTCCTCTCAGCCTCCTCTTCTCCAGACTAAACAACCCCAGTTCCCTCAGCCGCTCCTCATCAGACTTGTGCTCCAGACCCCTCACCAGCTTCGTTGCCCTTCTCTGGACACCCTCCAGCACCTCAACTTCCTTCTTGTAGTGAGGGGCCCAAAACTGAACACGGTATTCAAGCTGCGGCCTCACCAGTGCCGACTACAGGGGCACAATCACTTCCCTACTCCTGCTGGCCACACTATTCCTGATACAGGCCAGGATGCTGTTGGCCTTCTTGGCCACCTGGGCACACTGCCGGCTCATGTTCAGCCGGCTGTCAACCAGCACCCCCAGGTCCCTTTCCGCCGGGCTGCTCTCCAGCCGCTCCTCCCCAAGCCTGTAGTGTTGCCTGGGGTTGTTGTGGCCAAAGTGCAGGACCCTGCACTTGGCCTTCTTAAACCTCATACAGTTGGCCTCTGCCCATCCATCCAGCCTGTCCAGATCCCTCTGCAGAGCCCTCCTACCCTCCAGCAGATCAACACTCCCACCCAACTTGGTGTCATCCGCAAACTTACTGGGAGTTTGAGGGAGCACTCAATTCCCTCGTCCAGATCATCAATAAAGATATTGAATAAGACCGGCCCCAGAACCGAGCCCTGGGGACACTATAGCAGATCGCTCCAATTCTAGAGCCATGCCGGGAACTGCCTCACTGCTATAAACCGCCGCTCCACACAATTTCATAGCGCCGGCCTGGGTAACCGGAAGCTGAGAAAGACTCTTCCCTAGGCGTGCCGCTCCCCCTCCTCTTCCCTTTGAATTGTACGCTCTGGCACGAATCGCTCTGGAACGTGCTCTAGGGATTTGCCTTGCCCCGTAGCCCCTGCGAAACGCTACGTAAGAGACTCTACAGGCTGCTTGCCGATAGCTACCGGCTGCCCCCGGAAGTGTGCCGTACAACCGCTGCCCGAACAAGACTTGCTAATCGACAGATTATGCTCCTGTGCTTCAACTGCTCCATCCCGACAAGAGTTACTACGCATAGGCGATGCGGCTCCGGCGCTAATACGCGCACGCACGCTCCGCAAACGCTACCTAAAGATGCTAGACTACCGCACGGGGGAGACTTCTCGCCAAGCCAAAAGACAGAGCCCGACAGTAAGCACGACAGTGCCACGGATGCAGGGCACAAACTCTAGCATGGCCTTCTGTGCGAGAACACCGTAGCTCTGGAGACAGAAGAGGGCCCGCAGAGACAAAAGACACCTAAGACTACAACACCACCGGGAATAAACCCTTGGAAGATCTCTCAAAAACATCAGAGACGAGACCTGATGGCAAAGCCCAAGCGAGAGCCGAGAGAAAGAATGGCCAAAAGCGCTTAGGAAGCTAAAGCGGACCGGCAGCGTCACGCTTCTACGTCACACCGCAAAGATAAATTTGCTCTGTTGGGGGTATGTTGATGACTGGAGCTTGTGGAGGCGTGACAGATGGCTACCACGATCACAGTAGCACGTGAGTATGCCTGAGGCACCTCGGACGCGAGTGCCAAAACCAAACGTCGAGATGTTAGATAAGGGATGCTTACAAACACGCGCTAGACGTGCCACGCAAACCCGCCCGTTCATCCCGGTTCTGTTTTGCCGGCGCACGCGTCGCGACACACGTCGCTCCCACCGCCCGCACGAGACCGACTCCCCGCAAACTACCCTTCCATTATGCCGACGTTTAGACGCGCTCTGTCTCCGCGGCTCGCGGAATTTTGCCGCGACGTTCGGCCTCTCGCGGCGTCGCGGGTCACGGTCCGTTCCCCGCGGCCGTCCTCGATAGCGGCCACGCTGCTAAATGCAAGGTGCTGTTAATTGCTTTGTGCCGCTCTGCCACCTGTGAACGCATAACAAAGCTGTTGAACACACACTTCGATCCATGACAGAACGGTCCTCTGCAGCTCGGCTCGCTCACTCCGCGCCAGTTCCACAGAAAACATTTCACAGGCAGACGCCTCCGTGCCACCTGAAAATCCATGGTGGCGTAGCGCCGGTTCCGCCCCGAAGCGACCGACCGCTCCGACGCCCCACATGCTGCTCCTCGGCCCTCGATGCCTCCACCGTTTCCTCGGGCTTGCCGTGAGGCACCCGCAAAAACGTCAAGAAAACCATTGCTGAGTTACCGGCTTCGCTCACGCCGCCTCACAAATCCATCGCGATCCGCTCGACTCCCGTCAGCGCACGCGTAGACCTCACGGTCGCTTAAACCCTCTACGCTGCCTCCATGGTGCCACACGCTGCTGACGCACAGGCATCTTGCAGCTCTCTTTACAACTATAAGGCCACGTCACGCAACAGGCTCGTAGATCGCAGTCGAGACAAAATACAATATGGAGCGCTGCAACTGAAGACAACGCACCATACGGGGCCGTACGATGCAAGAGAGCCTCAAATGACTGTCAATACATTTATAAAGCGATAGAATACCAGTCACGACACGGAACCGTACGACGCGACGCAAATTCAAATACGGAGCAATACGATGCAAAATGTGACACGGGGCTGTACGACACGAGATGGTCTCGAGGGGCAGTCGATACGAGCGTGGAGGGATACGGTACAAAACCCAGAGAGATGAATGGTGCATTACAAAATTCAACCACGGAGCGACGGAACGCGAGTGACAACATGGGGCCCTTTGAGGACATACAAATTCAAATGCGGAGCGACACGATGCAGAACGAGACGCTGGGCGGTACGACGCCAGACCTACTCGAGCGCCGAGAGATACGGTACCAGGAAAATGATATGTTACAAAAGTCAAATGGAGCGACAGAATACAAGTGACGCAATGCCGTATGACACAACTCAGATACCGAACATACGGTGCAAAAAAAGACACCGGGCCACGTGGTACAACAGTCTCAAGTATCGGTCAATACAAGCATGGAGGGTTACAACACGAGACTAAACACGGACCGATACGACGCAAAACAGAACACGGCAAAATGAGCGGTCTCAGACTGTGGACGAAACCGATGCGGAGCGCTGGAACGCGATACGAAACCGGAACGTTGGACGTATGCGAAGCCAGGCTTTAAGACCTACGCCCATAAGGGATGAAATGCTTCAGGGCATCTCTATGGAAACAACTTCTCACAGCAGAGCTCTTATTGCAGTCAAGATGGCCTCCACAAAGGCGACCTTCCAGAAACATCTGTGGTGCAAAATGCACTTTAGGCTCCGACCTAAGACCGAGATAACCCGTGTACAAGAAGCCTGCCTTCAACGCCTAACAGCATAAGGATGCAGGGAAGAAGTCGCAGTCCGTGAAAAGGCATGCCTAGAGAGCAGAGCCACTCAGCCGGCCGGGAAGACTGACGCAAAAGACAACCGAGCGGAAGCTTCAGCGACCCGGGATCGACGCACGCTTTAGCCTGGTTACGCGACACGAGCCGCAACCGGTTGGTAATCTGGCAATGAGTAGAGGCATTCGAGACCGTAGCGGTGTCACCAGAGACGCATGCCGTGCCCCCTGAGCGCAGAGAGGTACGAGGATAGGCCTTCCGTCGGCGTACGTAAGACAGAACATAGACTACGCAAACGCCACACGCAGGCTGGAGCCGCCCTGCCTGGCACACGTTACTGGGATGCTGAGGAGTAACCCGATCCCTTTGCCTGCCCAAAGAGGACTGACTCTTCAGGGACAGCCCTCTCCCCTGCACTAGCATTAAAACCCCTCCCGGCAGTTCCCAACCTTGTCCCCTCCTCCCAGCCCCTCCCCAGCCCTGGTCCCTCAACTTTACTTTCAGAGGGCAGGATCCATCAAAAAAACCCCTAAACTCCAATGTCGCTGCAGTCACCAGGTTCCTCATCATCATCTGCAATAACACACACACACACACGCACCCGCGCCCCCCCCCAAAAAAATGGTTACTGGTCGCAGTAACCATCACATCAAATGCCAAACCCTTCCACGAAACCCCTCTCGAGAACCGCTGTGATGTTCCGCTCGTCTGCTCGTTCCCGGGCCGCACGGTACAGCCATCAGCCCTGCGGTACCTAAGGCAGCAAGAAACAAAGCTATTGTGATGCCTGTGAGAAGTCACCGGCCCCACGATCCTCCTCACTACTACCCCGACTCACCTCAAATACCCCTCCAATTCCAAAGGGGCCACACAGCACCTGCAAAACCAAAAGGGAAAAGCTTCACCGGCTTGCCGCATAATACTTGGCTATTGAACGCCAGCCCCCCCAAAAAAACGGCCTCACCTTCTCAGAAGGCTCGTCAGCGTACGGCCTCAGCCCTCTGAGGCCACGTGCAGCTCCGGCACAAAAACAACACGGAAGGCACACGCTGAGACGCGGCCCAAAACCACGCTGCGCCCACGGCGATTCCCGTCTCCCCCACCTTTACCTCGGCCACGTGCCCACCCAGCCTCCATCCTTTTCGGCTGCCGCAGTGAGGCTCGCACGACGCCTATAAAATACAAACGAGGGATGATTATGCCTTCGCCAACAACACGACACCTGAAAAACAACTGCTACTTCAGCCCGACGGTCATCGCTCACCTTGCCCGAGACGCCTCTGGTGCCGACGCCCCGCTTTGCTCGTGGCTTTACACCTGCAAAATAAGAAAACCGCAAACCTCAACGTCCCCACATAGCCACCGGTCACCTCTTCCCTCTGACGCCACGTGCCGGATCCGCCCTCTCACGGCACTCCGCCCCTCACCTCCGCTGCTCTTTGGTGCGCATCTCCGCTCTCTGCCTCTGAAAAGAGATTATTAAACAGGACACCTGGATGCAGAGCTAAACCTAACCAAATCCAGAGGTCTTGTTTCCATTTAGGAATACCATCTGGACTCCAACTACACACTGCCATTTAAAAAAAAAAACACCCAGCAAACGTAAATCCCCACACAATCAAGCCTTAACACCTTTCAGATACCATTTGCTTCACCACCATTGAACTGCCCCTCCCAGGCGTCTGCAGTCATCTTCATAAAACGGTATCGAGACAGCTGTCCGCTCCGCCTGCCGATGGCTACTCGATGCGGGCTGACTGGACCACCTCAGCCTAAACGGTCGAGGCATATTGACGTACTAGCCATGGGCTCTTACCGCTATCGCACCTAGCCCTGACTCTACACCCCAGGCAGAGCAGCTCCATGCCAAACGCAACACACGCACGGCACGGACCCACACGACCAAACACGGCACACAGCGCGACTCAAAGATGACGGACGACTGTCAGCAAGAATCACGATGCCTGGACCAGGGACGTGGTCGGGCGAGATGGCTGAGGAAGCTCTATGGCAACACCAGAAAGAGTCGAACGTAACGGCCGGTCGCAAGAAGTTTCTCTCGAGACCGAGATGACCGAGGTGCAAGAAGCCTGCCTTCAAGACCTAACAGTAGAAGGATGCGGGGAAGAAGTCCCAGTCCCTCAAAGGGCATGCCTAGCGAGAGCTGCTCCCATGGCCTGGAAGGTGCCGCAAAAAAGAGGACCGAGCGGAAAGTTGCGAGATGCGCGGCCGATGCGTGATTTAAGCCGGTTACGCAAGAAAAGCGGCAACCGGTATGCCGATAGCTATGAGCATCGGAGACCCTAGCGACAGCGCCCTAGATGCATGCCGTGCCCCTTGACCAGAGAGAGGTATGAGGACGTCAAGACCCGAGGAAGGTCTAAGACACAGAAGACAGGCTATGCAACACCACACGCAGGCTGGAACTGCCCTGCCTGGCACATGTTACCGTACCGCTGAGGGCTAACACGCTCCCCTTGCCTGCCCAAAGGGCACTGGCTGTTCCTGGACCGCTACTCTGCCCTACGCTAACTTTATAACCCCTCCCGGCAGTTCCCAACCTTGTCCCCTCCTCCCAGCCCTGGTCCCTCCACTTAGCTTTCAGAGGGACGGGGGTCTGAATCCATCCTCAGCAAATAAAAAACACATTGGCTAACTGCAATGTTGCTGCACTCAACGGGCTCCTCTTCATCATCTGCAATAAAAAACAGAAGTACTGGCTGCAGGAAGCGTCGCATCGGCAACCGCCAGCCTCTTCTACAAAACACCTCTCGAGAAGCGCAGCGCCGTTCCGCTCGCCTGCTCGTTCCCGAGCCACACGGTTATGGCCATCGGCCCTGCGGTACCCGAGAGGGCAAGAAACAAAGCTACCGTTACACTCCCGGAGAAGTCACCAGCCCCACGATCCTCCACGCTGCTACCCCGGCTCACCTCAAATACTCCTCCGACTCCCAAGGGGCCCACGCAGCATCTGCAAAACCAAAAGGGAAAAGCTTCACCAGCTTGCCGTATAATACTCTGACATCAATCAACAACCCCAGAGAACAGCACCTCACCTTCTCAGAACGCTCACTGGGATACAGTTTCACCCCTCTCGGGCTGCATGCGGTACCTGCGCAAAACCAAAGCAGAAGGCACGTGCCGAGACGTTGCCCAAAACTGCACTCTGCCCACGCCCATTCGTATCTCCTGCGCGTTTACCTTGGCCGCTTGCCCATCTGGCCTCCGTTGTTTTCAGCAGCAATGGTGACACTTGCACATCTAAAAAACAGAAGAAACGAGATGCTTATGCCTTCACGAGTATGACACCTGAAAAACAACTTCTACCTCAACCGACAGTCATGGCACACCTTGCCCGAGCCACCTCTGATGCAGATGTCCCGCTTCGCTCCTCGCTTTACACGTGCAAAGTAAGAAAATTATGAGCCTTAATGGACCCACCAGGCACGTCTTCCCTCCGACACCGTGTGCCGACCCGCCTCCTCACGGCGCTCCGCTCATCACCTCCGTGGCTCTTTAGAGCGCATCTCGTTCCTCTGCTTCTGAAAAGAAGTTCTTTGCCAGGTCACCTGGATGCAGAGATAAAGATTAGTGATTCCAGAGGTCTTATTTCTGACTACAACACCATCTAGACTCCAACTGCAGTCCGACATTTAAAAGACCACACCACTTCAAGCCCTGCGCAAACAAGCCTAAACACATGTGAGATTCCATTTGCTTCACTGCTGCCGAACGGCCCCCTCCCAAAGGCTCCAATCACCTCCGTAACACAGTATTGAACCGGCTGTGCGCTCAGCCTGACGACGGCTACTCGATCCAGGGTGACTGGACAACCTTTGCCTAAACGGTCGAGGCATATTGACGTACTAGCCATAGGCTCTTATGGCTATCGCACCTACCTCTGACTCTACGCCCCTGGCAGAGCAGCTCCACGCCAAACACACACACAGGTGTAACGCAGAGAGCCACAAACGGCTCAAAGATGAGACGACCGTCAGCAAGACTCACGATTCCTGGACCCAACAGGCTGTCAGGCAAGATGGCTGAGGAAGGTCTACGGCAACCCCAGGAAAAGAGTCAGAAGTAACAGCCCGTCGCAAGAAGTTCCTCTCAAGACCAAGATAACTGATGTGCAAGAAGCCTGCCTTCAAGACCTAACGGCATAAGGATGCAGGGAAGAAGTCCCAGTCCCTAAAACGGAATGCCTAGAGAGCAGAGCTGCTCACGTGGCCTGGAAGGCTGCTGCAAAAAAGAGGACCGAGCGGCAACTTGCTAGATGCAGGACCGACATATGCTTTAAGCTGGTCACGCAAGAAAAGCGGCACTCAGTCGGCACTATGCCGATGACTATCAGCATTTAAGACCCTAGTGATGGCACCTGAGGCGCATGCTATGCCAGACAGGTATGAGGACATCAAGACCTAAGGAAGGTCCAAGACACAGAACACAGACTACACAAGACACGGGCTGGAGCTGCCCTGCCTGGCACACGTTACTGGGATGCTGAGGAGTAACCCGATCCCTTTGCCTGCCCAAAGAGGACTGACTCTTTGGGGACAGCCCTCTCCCCTGCACTAGCATTAAAACCCCTCCTGGCAGTTCCCAACCTTGTCCCCTCCTCCCAGCCCCGCCCCAGCCCCAGTCCCTCACGTTAGCTTTCAGAGGGACAGGGGTCTGATTCCATCCTCACCAAAAATAACATGTCAACTAGCTGCTATGTTGCTTCACTCAGGAGACTTCCTCTACATCATCTGCGATAAAACCACCCAGAAGTAGTGGTGGGGACAAGCATCGCATCAGCAAAGGCCAGTCTCTTCCACAAAATGCCTCCAGAAGCGCCGTGATGTTCTGCTGAGCTGCTCGTTCCCGAGCCGCACGCTAAGGCCATCATCTCTGCGGTACTTAAGACGGCAAGAAGCAAAGCTACCGTTACGCCTGCGAGAAGTCACGGGCCCCGCGATCCTCCTCGCTACTACCCCGACTCACCTCAAATACTCCTCCAATTCCAAAGATGCCCGCACAGCACCTGCAAAACCAAAAGGGAAAAGCTTCACCAGGTTGTCGTATAATACGTGGCTATTTAACGCCAACAACTGCCTCACCTTCCCAGAACGCTCATCGGCGTACGGATTCACCCCTCTGAGGCTGCCCGCAGCACCCACGCTAAAAGAAAGGCGGCACATGCTGAGTTCCTGCCCAAAACCGCACTCCGCCCACAGCGATTCCCATCTCCCGCACCTTTACCTCGGCCGTTTGCCTGCCTGGCCTCCATCGTTTTCAGCTGCCGCGGTGAGGCTTGCGCAATGCCTATAAAATACAAATGAGGGATGCTTACGCCTTCACCGACAACACGATGCCTGAAAAAAACAACCGGTATTGCACACCGGTCATCGCTCACCTTGCCCGAGATGCCTCTGGTGCCGATATCCTGCTTTGCTCGTGGCTTAACACCTGCAAAATAAGAAAACTACAAACCTTAAGGGATCCACGTAACGACCGGTCACATCTCCCCTCTGACACCACGTGCCGACCCGCCTTCTCACGGCGCTCCCGCCCCTGACCTCCGCCGCTCTTTGATGCGCATCTTGGCTGCTCTCTGCCTCTGAAAACAAATTATTAAACAGGTCACCGGGGCGCAGAGACAAAGCTTAACAATTCGACAGGTCTTCTTTCAGATTAGGAATACCATCTAAGCTCCCACTGCAGACCACCGTTTAAGAAACCACCAAAATTTAAGCCCCGCACAAACAAGCCTAAACACCTTTGAGACTCACTTTGCTTTCAGTTACCACCCTGAAACAGCCCCTCTCAGACAGCTCAGATCTTCTCCACAAAACACTGTTGAAATGACTGTCCCCTCAGCCTGTCGATGGTTACTCGACGCGACATGACCGGGCAACCTTTGCCTAAGCGGTCGAGGCACGTTGACATACTAGCCGTACGCTCTTACTGCTATCGTACCTACGCCTGACTCCACGCCCCGGGCAGAGCAGCTCCGTGCCAAACACGCGGTACAGACTGACATGACAGAACACCACACAGCTCAAATGATGAGACACAAACGTCAGCAAGAATCACGATTCCTGGACCGGGGATGCCGTCGGGCAAGAGGGCTGAGGAAGCTCTAAGGCAGCCCCAGAAAAAGATGTGAATGTAAGGGCCCGTCGCAAGAAGTTCCTCTCGAGGCAGAGATAACCGATGTGTAATAAGCCTGCCTTCAAGACCTAACAGCATAAAGATGCAGGGAAGAAGTCCCAGTCTTCTGGGGGGATGCCTAGACAGCAGAGCTGCTCACACGGCCTGGAAGAGCGCTACAAAAAAGATGACCGAGCGGAAACTTGCAAAACGCAGGACCGACGTACGCTTTAATATGGTCACGCGAGAAAAGGGGCACACGGTTGGCACTATGCCGATGAGTATGGGCGTTTAAGACCCTAGCGATGGCATCTGAGATGCGTGCCATGCCGGAGGCAGAGCGGTACGAGGATATTGAAACCCGAGGAAGGTCTATGACACAGAACACACACGACACAAGACACAGGCTGGAGCTGCCCTGCCTGGCGCACGCTACCGGGCTGCTGAAGAGTAACCCGATCGCTTTGTCTGCCTAAATGGGACAGACCGTTCCCGGACAGTGTAGGGGACTACACTAACTTTAAACATCTCCCCTGCAGTTCCCAACCTCACCCCCTCCTCCCAGCCCTGGTCCTTCAACTTAGCTTTCAGACGGCCCAGGGGTCTCAATCCATCCTCAACAAAAAGAAAAACCACTCGTGTCAGCTAGCTGCTATGTCGCTTCACTCACCAAGTTGCTCTTCATCATCTGCCATAAAAAACCCACCAGCAGTGGTGGCAGTAAGCATCACATCAGCAACTGCCAGCCTCTTCCACAAAACGCCTCTCTCGAGAGGTGCTGTGATGTTCCGCTCACCCGCTCATTCCAGAGCCGCACGCTCAGGCCATCATCCCTGCGGTACCTGAGAGAGGAAAACACAAAGTTGCTGTTACGCTTGTGACGAGTCACCAGCCTCACGATCCTACCGGCTACTACACCAGCTCAGCTACCCGCACGGCACCTGTGAAACCAAAGGTAAACGCTTCATCAGGTAGCCATATAATACTTAGCTATTATCCACTCGCCCCACCGACAACCGCCTCGCCTTCTCAGACCGCCCCTCAGCGTACGGCTTCGCCCGTCTAGGGCTGCTCGCACCACCTGCATAAACAAAAAGGAAGATGCACGTGCCGAGATACCGCCCGAGGCGGCGGCCCGCACGCACCGATTCCCGAGTTCCGCTCCGGAAACTCGTCCGCTTGCCCGACCTGCCCCGCCGCTTAAACGTTGCCACGTTACCACCCATAAAAACACAAACAAGGGCTGCTTATCCCTTCACCACCAATGAGACGCCTGAAAAATAACTGCAACTTCAGCCCACTAGCGGTCTCTCACCTTGCCCGAGTGTGCTCCGGTGCACATATCCCGCTTCGCTCATTCCTTCGCGCCTTCAACGTAAGAAAAATAAACCAAAACTCGTAATCTAGTCGTACGGCCGACGGTCCCATCTTGCCTCTGACGCTGTATGCCGACTCGCCTTCTTACGGCTGATCTTTCCGCATCTGCGATAACGATATTCAGCAAGTCACCCAGATGCTGATCGATAGTTTACCAAATCCAGGGGTCTTGTTTCCATTTAGGAATACCATCTAGGTGCCTATAATAGTCTGACGATAAAAAAACACCAACATCAAGCATATGCGTGCAAGCCTTAACCCATTTCAGATGCAACCTGTTCAACTACCACTCGATAAGCCTCTCACAGATCGTTCCGGTCATCCCCTCGACGTCCTCGCCCGCTACTGCGGACTACTTGCTCCGAGGTGGAGTGTACAGTCGCTAACTAAACACAGTCTAGCCATATCGACGTTAACTAGAGACTCTTCTTGTTAGTCTTCCCCTCGCTAACGTTGCTCTGCCCCCGGGCAGAGCAGCTCCGACCCAGACACGTGTGCAGACCAACGCCGCACGCGAGGCGAACGACTCGACGCAGACGCAAAAGAGCGATCTCGGCAAGAAGAATTACCCCCGGAGGGAGAGCGCTTCTAGGCGAGAAGACCTAGGGGACCGCAAAGAAAAATCTTAGGCTGCCCCAGAAGTCAAACTCCGTAGGCCTTTACGAAAAGATACGGCCGCAATCACGACGCTACACGTGCAAGAAGCCAGGCTCTAAGACCCGAGACAAAAAGGATGCAGAGAAGTAGTCCCGGAAAAGGGCTCCATGAAAACGGACAGCTCAGCGAGGGATATGCCGACGCATCCTGGATCGCTGCCTCGAGAAAAAAACGTCCACGGACTTCTCAGAGACAAGACGCACGAGACGGATCTGCGTGTCGAGTCTAACGCGGGAAAGGAACCGCTCCCTTAGCGTTCCGATGAGTTGAGTGCACGAGACGCTCGGTAGGCTATCGATGTGCCCACCTAGCACAAAAAAGGGAACGTCAGGAGCCACTTAACACGTGATATTGAGCACAGAAAACAGGTGACACAAGCTACCTTCTTACCTACGAAGCCCCTGAGGGAATTACAGCGGCGGTCAGCCGATAGAACCACCACAGCGGTGTGACACGGTGACTCAAAGAACTAAAGCGGACCCCTAACGACTACAGAAACCAGCACTAAAAGACCAGAATAAAAAAACACAAGAGAATGTAACCGCCATGGCTGATACTGCAGAAAATCTCGCCGGATGCTGAAGGAAAAAGCCAAAACTGGAATAACAGAAAAAGCTCACGTGCCCGGGACAGCGGTAAAGACAAACCCCTGGCTGACCGTTGTTATGAGCGCAAATAACGCACATCATCTCCGAGAAATCCCACGGAAGGCGGTCACAAACCTGCGCCGGAAATAGGTGCTTAGATAATGGCTCTCGGTAATACCGACCGCGATGTCCTGATGCACGGCGAATGGAGAGAAGCAAAAATTAAGTCGGTAAGGAAGTAAGTAAAAGGCACAGAGAAGCAAAGATCTCAGAGTCCCAGAGGGCATATTTGCATGTACCCAAATGCTTTCTGAGATGAGACTCCTCTGACGTTCGGCCCCGCGTATAGCGACGCGGACGCCCAGACGGTCAGCGCCATGTCTCTCATGACTTTGTCATACTTCCCGTCGGCTGCGGGGAGACTAAACCGGAACGGGCCTCACCGACACCCAAATCCAACCGCAAAGCCAATCTGAGAAAGGCTGATGAGCCCTCCTCCCTTTCCCAACCATCCCCCTGCCCCAAAACTTCAGCGATCCCTTCTCCTCTCCTCAACTGTCAGCAAAGGAACGCTGCTCCTTCCCGAGAGCTCCTTCCCTGTGTTCGCATGCCCCGAACCCCCCGTGTCGGCCGCTCCGTGGGAGCTGCTCTTCCGAGCTGTGCCCCGCGTTCTGCGGGCGCCTCCTATCGCCCGTCTTCCCACGGGCTCTGCTACAGGCCCACAGAGTAAGTAGAGTCCCGACGCTTATCATCTACGAGAGGACTGCCGCAAGCTGTCGGCGTTCTGGAGACGACAGGGTCCTCCACAGGCGATCGGGAAAAGCGATGAGCTGTCCCGTACCCTGAAAGACGCTACGCCTCGGGTCCTTGCCGTTTCCTTGAGAAACGCTAAAGCTACGTGTACAGATGTGTACGAGATCCTCACCGTAACCCCTGCTAGATAGTCTCACCATCATTCCCGTGAAGAAAGATGATATGAGCGACTCCCACAGTGCACATCAAAACCGGTGAAGATGACGACGTTCCGCCTTCCACACGGCCAAGACTTCCAGGAATATGCAATGCACCTAAGTTAAAAAAACACACACAAAAAACAAGCACGCTACTAAAGCGCCTCACTACACCTGAATGCTCAAAACAAATTTACTGACCTGAAAAAAACAAATATACAGAAAAAAGCTACATAGAAGCGCGCTTTCCGCTATATATGCCGCTTTACCTCAACCGGTCCTGAAGCTCTTACCTCAGATACCTCTGCTTCTCCAAGTATCAAAATACATCTACGCTAAAGAGCTGAGGAAGATGAGAAGTGGCAATAAACTGCAAGAACAGCAAAGCACTAACCTGAAAGAAGCCCAGAGGCTGAATGAGCTCCCTGAGCCGAGGCTGTGGCTCATATACCCCGGGCCCTGCCCACCACGCTTCCCACGGTCCCCTGGGAGAGAGGAGGGGCGAACCGCCAGAAGGCATAAAGGCGGCCGGAGGAGCGGCAGCAAGTTTTCTCCTCTGCCTTAAGTTTACAGTATGTGAAGTGCCAAATGGAGAAAGCGACCCTTCCCGGACACGACGATACCCGTTCTTTTGCGATGGCTACATCTATGGCATGAACCACGGGATCGGGTGGGTAATTGAGCTTCCTTTTCCTGGGGCATAGATAGAAAAAGGTATACGTTGTACTCGGTTACGTAAGAAAGTAGTTAGTTAAATGCAATTACAATATTTTATAAAAAGTCACATGCTTTAGTTTTCTACGAGAAACCCAAAAGGCTACAGGGGTTACGCTTCATTTCTCAAAGACCACGCACGCTACCCGACCTCTACCGGAACCATGTTCTGCATAGGGACGAACAACAAAGCCGAACTAGATCCTGTTCTAAGGATCCATTCCCAAACGTATCTCCGGTTCGCAAAGCAAATTATTTACTGTAAATCGCCGATGATTCTGAATCGCCTCGACGGCCTCTCCGACCGACTCCCTTACAGAAGTAGATGAGTCCCAAAGGACGCAAGTCACTAAAAAAAACACAGAAATACAAGAAACGTAGCAGAAACTGTATAAAGGGGCCTAATCGACACCAAAGTAGCTAAGATGAAAATAAACTAGAAAATGCAACACAAACACCTCAGCAAATGAGGCGATACCCTTCATCTATAGCGACGCCTCTGAGAAACTCAAGAGGAGAACCGAGCCGACGATAGATGTCTTCGGGGTACCAGATACCGTATAGAAACGTACCGTAAGGCAGAAAACAGACCGCCGCGGAGCACCGAGATGGCAACGGAAAAGGTTCTGGCGGAACAAGAGGCGTCGTCGCAGGGATCAGAGATGTCTCGAAGGGGCCAGAGAGACCAAAAAAGTCTCGGGGATGCAGTGAGCCCAAAAGGGAATTGAACAAAGTAGAGATGTCCTCAGGGGGCCGAGGACCGAATGGAGGAGCGCCGAGCAGACGAGAGGACGGAAAGACCCACCGGGGTAACGCGTGCGGACGTGGGAAGGGTTCAGAGAGAAACGGAGGAACGCAAAGCGACCCGCCGAGCTAAAACGGGGCTCAAAGGCGTAGCGCTTGTCTCCCGAGAGCTCGGTGAGGGGAGCGGAGGAGTCCCGAGGGGACCCGAGACCCCAAAGAAGCCTCAGAGATAACAATGAGGAACTCCGAAGGGGATGCCGACAAAGTACGGACTTCATCACGGGGCCAGGGGGTCAAATGAAGGCATCCTAAATGGCAAAGATTAAGATAAGAGCGCTCTGACGTGAAAAAACAAACCGACCGACCAATTGACCGACGAAACCCACAGAGAGATCTAGGGGGCAACGAGAGTGCCATAGTACGAGAAAGGACTCTGAAGACACGGTTATAAAGAGTAGAGGAATTATGAGGGGGCATGGTAAGAAAAGAAGGCTTGGGGACACTTCGAGTGAGGGCTTCGGAGTCTCAGGAGGGCACCTAGGCAAATTGCAGGCGACTGAGAGAGGCACCCTCGACGGCAGAGGGAAAGATAAAGGAGCTCTGCGTAGCAAATAAAGATGGAAGGCTCCGACGGAACAAAGGAGACGGAAAGGGAAATAACGTGCCACGAGGCGCCGTGGAGAGCGAGGAAGGTCTCGGGAGGCATCGTGACTGGGAGAAAAAGCGTCCCGAGGGAGTCACAGAGATGGAAAAAGGATTTGGGATGTGATGATTAAATCCAGAGGGGATGGTGAGCAAGTAAACATGTCATCGGAAAGGCAGGGAACAAAGAGAGGCACGGCTAGAGGGACTCGGGACGTCTTCCGAGGGAACGAGAGGGCTGTGAGCGCCGCTCCAGATCTAAAGGTGTGCTAAGGGCAACCTCAAAGGCATCTAGAGGTGTCGTGATGCCACGAGAGGAGTCTCGAACGGGCCGGAGACCAAAGATGGCTCGGCGACACGAGGAGTAAGTCTGGAGGGGATACGAATGGCGTGCGGGTGTCCTCGGGAAGCCGGGGAACAAATGGACGTGCCCCGGGTAGCAGAGAGGACGGTAAGAGCCGTCTGAGGCGCAAACAGATCCAGAGGCGGGTTTCTGAGGGAACGACAGACCATCAAATTCCGCCCCAGAGCTCAAACGAGGCCGTGGCATGCCAAGTAGGTCTCGGGAGGCGCGGTGACCGGGAGCGGGGGGATCGTGAAAGGCTCGGAGGCATAAGAGCGATCGAAAGGGAGATGAAGCGCTACCCGAATTCTGCGAAGCGTGAGGAAGGTTTCAGGAGGCGTCCTAGATGGCATAGGAAAAAAAAAAGTGTTTATTTTGGGAACAACAAATAAATAGGCAAAGACATAGAAAATTTCACAAGCGACAGGGTATGCGACACGCTAGAATGAATCAAAAAATTAAGCCGGTGAACCTGATAAAAAGAGACGAGGAAAGAAAATTTAAACGTGAGGGGGTACGGGACAGGCGGCAAACAATTAAAAAGAGGGAGAGACATCCTTATAAAAGCAGACGTAGAACAAATGTTTTAAAAGCGATGGGTTACAGGAAACGGGGCGGGGGGCGGGGAATAGGGACAGAAAGCGAGGTAAAAGTACACAGAGAAACAAAATTTCAAAACGAAAAGAATTAAGAGTAAAAAATTGGAAAAATAGGGACAGTGACCTGCATAAAAGGAGGCGTAAAAGAAAATTTAAGAAGCGATGCCCTTGGGAAAAATTAAGGAAAAATAATTAATAAATAACAACAATGAACGAGGCGAAAGCAGAAAATTTTAAAGGCTGAAGGATCAAGAGAGGAAAGCGCTAAAAAATAGTGGCGGCGACCTAAGTGCGGACAGAGGCGGAAATATCGAAAAGCGATGTCGCTAAGGAAAAGAGAAGGAAAAATTAAAAAATAAAGACGGCGAACGCAACAAAAGTAAAAACTTTTAAAAGCCAGAGGGACTGAGGGCATAAGAACAAAATTAGAAAACTGTGACGGTGAACTAAAATGGAGATGTACAAAGAAAATTGAAACAGGGAGGATGTTAAGGAAAGACACAAAATACTTAAAAATACGGGCATTAAAGGCAGGGAGAAAGTGAGCATAGCGAGAACGTATAAAAAGCGATAGGGGTTAAATAAAGGAATCGAATATAGAAGAGACAGCAAACTACAAGAGTTGGAGAAAGAGACGGTAAAAAGCGAGGGCGCTAAGGAAACGCGAGAAATTGATTAAAAACTAAAGGTAGGCGAATAAGGACCGCGAACGGGATAAAAGTAGACAGAAAACTTGAAAAGTGACGGTGCTTATGGCAATAATGAAAGAATTAAAATGTAACGATGGCAAACTGAAATGGAGACGTATATAGAAAATCTAAAAAGCGTAGGCACTAAGGGAATATGGAAAATAACTAAAAGGAAAGACGGCAAAGGAAAAAAGTAGGCAAGAAAGAACGTTTTAAAAGCGAGGGGCATTAGGGAAAATAAGGGGAAAACTGAAAAAAATAGCGACAGCAAACTAAAGAAAGATACAAAGAAAACTTAAAAAGCGAAAGCGCTAAGGAAAGACAAGAAATAATTACAAAATAAAAGGCGGGCAAATAAAGACGGCAAAGAACATCGAGGCAGGTGGAAAACTGTAAAAGCTATGGTGATTAAGGAAATAAAGACACGATAAAGATAGCGATTAGATTGACCTAGATGTAGAAAGCGCACGTAAAAAGGAACAGGGTATGTGATAGCCGGGAAAATTAAAAAACGGCTGTAAGCAGCCTGAAAAAGCAGATGTAGCGGGAAAACAAGAAGCGATTGGCTACGGGACAGACAGGAAACATTTTAAACATAAAACAGAGAAATGGAAAGGAAATTTAGACACGATGATGCACGGGACAGAGAAGAAAAAATTAAAAAATAAAGACAGCGAACGGAATAAAAGTAGCCACAGAATTTAAAATGGACAGATAATAGGAAACAAAATAAAGGGAGACATAAAAAGAAAATTGTTAAAGCGACTGGCTACAGGACGGAAAGGGAAGAATTAAAAAATAGGGACAGGGAGTCGCATAAAGGCAGACGTTAAAATAAATATTATAAAGCAACAGACTACGAGAAACACGGGAAAGAATTAAAAAATAGGAAGAAGGACAACATTAGAAGGAAAGATGGAAAGAAAATTTTTAAAGTGACAAGGTATATGGAAAAAAGGGAGGAATTAAAATTTAGGGAAAGGGAGACGGATAAAGGGAATTGTTGAAAGATAAATTAAATAGCAATGAGGTACAGGAAATATAACGAAGCAAAAAAAAAGTCATGAAAGCGAGCCAGATAGAGGGACATGTAGAAGGAATTTGAAAAAGCAACTGAATACGAGAAACATAGGCAAGAATTAAAACATAGGCACAGGGAGGTGGACAGAGGACAACATAGAAAGAACATAAAAATACCGATGGGGTACAAGAAACACAGGAATATTAAAAAAACGGGGACAGGGAGACCGATAGAAGGAACTGTAATAAGAAAATTTTAAAAGCAATGGGGTACAAGAAACACAGGAAATAAATAATTAAAAAATAGGGACAGGGAGATAGATAGAAGGAAACACAGGAAGACACTTTTTAAGCAACGGGGTACAGGACAGAGTGAAGAATTCAAAAACAGACACGGTGCCAGAGAGAGGGAACTGTAGAACCAGAAATTAAAATGCAACAGGGTACAAGAATCACAAGAAAGCATTAAAAAACAGAGAGAGGGAGCTGCCGAGAGGGAAACATAGAAATAAATCAATAGGTGAAATGGCACGGGGCAGAGTCAGCAGAAGAGTAACAAGTTTCAGGGAGCCAGGCAGATAGGTGGGCCAGCACAGAGGGAGACGGAAGCAGGGACAGGCAGGGAGGCAGGCAGACGGCTGGGGCAGGGCGGCAGAGACGGACCAGGATGCGCACGAGAGAACGCGTGACTCGCCACAGCTCCTGGTGCTGGCTGGAGACCTTCCCCGCCCCGACGCTTCTCTTTTTGCCTCTGCTCCTTCCTCCTCTGCGGTGCCGCCTGCCCGACCTTCCCCCGCTTGGCAGCATGCAGCGAACACCTCGATGTTCCTCATCCGCGAGGCTTCCTCGCATTCTGGTGGTCTTCTCTATCAGGGATGGCTCGGAGGGATCCTGCCTCGCTCCAGGGACTGTCTGTTCCTTCCTGGAGGCACCTGCCTGCAGCACCTCCCTGGATTCCCTCCTCAGCCAGTTCCTCTTCACTAGCTCCCTCAGGCAGCCGTGCCCCGGCAGCCCCTTTACAGCCAGAGCCCCAGCAGCAGCAGGGCCAGCCCCGCCCTCAGCCTCACTGGCCACACCTGGGGCTGCCCCAGCTGGAGCCCATCGGGAACAGGGTCCGTGGCCAAAGCCCCACGGCACATGGCTACCTCCCCTGCACCCGTCCGCAGCCACGAGCTCTGCCCCCGGGGGCTGCGACCGCCACGAGGGGGGGACACAGGAGGCGGGAAAAGGTTATTGGTTAACGCACCTAAGAAATCCCGGCTGCGAGGCTCGGTGCCCAAAGGCAGCAGGACAGAGGGAGACAGAGGGAAGAGACAAGCAAGACGAAGGACAGAGGGACGTAGAGAACAGATGTGGGACAGGGAGCCAGAAAACGGGACGCTGTGAACGATAGAGGGACGGGGTCCGGGACGACGGTGCAGAGAGAGGAGAGCGGAAAGACTGCGCCGAAAAACACAGATGCGCAGATGGAGGAATAAATGAGAGAGACAGAGAGCGAGAGAGGACGGTGAAAGGGACCGGCAGGACAAGATAGAGAAAAGGTAAGGGCTGGGGAAACCGATAGGGGAAAAAGAAACATAGGCAAGAAATTAAAAATAGAAACGGGGAGCGCGGTAAAGGTAGGCATAGAAAGAAAATTTCAAAAAGCAACAGGGTACGAGAAACGTAGGCCAAAACTAACAAACAGGGACAGGGAGATAGACAGCTGGGAAGTGGTACAGAGGGAGAGAGAGAGAACGCGATGAGTGCGGAGCAGGAAGGAGAGATAGAGAGTAAAACTGAACGAGAGCAATAAAGAAGGCTGGAGGGAGAGAAAAAGACAGAAAACAAGCCGGAAGGATTGAGGAAAAAAAGAGAGGGATGGGTCAGGACAAAGAGACGGACAAAGAGGAAAAAACAGCCACGGACTGCAGGATGAGAAAAAAGGCCAAGGAGCAGGACAGAGAGGGACAATCGGATAGCGAGCTGAGCACGGGGATATAGTGAGAACTGATGAGACAGGCAGCGGTACAGAGATTCAGAGACAAAAATTTAGGTGTAGGATGAAGGGCAGAGATGGAGAGGAAGGGAGAGCCCGGGACTCACTGCAGTTCTCGTTCTCGGCACTGCCAGAATTTGCCGGTTCAGATGCTTTTTCCTTCTTCTCTCCTCCCTTCCTCTTCTGTAACTTCTGTAACAGCTTAGCTGTCCTCCACCTAAGAGAATACGTGGGTGTCTTACAGCTCTTATGAGATGAGGCTGCCTAGACACGTAGCCTCGCTCGTGCGCTACATGGCCATACCATGCTGCTGGTGATGCGTACAAACCCTGCGGTGCACGTTGGTGGTCTGACCTGCTGTGGACTACAAAGAGGGATCCTTCCTCACCTAGAGAGTCAGGCTCTCTTCCCTGCAGCGGGAGGCAGCTGCCTGCTGGATGGCCTTCGATTTCTTCTTTACTTTCTATGGCCTCTCCAGCTGCAGCCGCAGCAGCTGCTGTCCACAGCCGGTAAGCGCTCTGCCTGTCCCTTTTTGTCCTCACGGCACGAGGAGAGTGAGACCGGGGGTAGACAACCCACGTAAGCCTGAGATGGGTCCAGTCAACAGGGGAGGAATGCACGATGGCATCCTCGGCGCAGCCTCTGGGAGAGGTACCTTTCCTTACCGGGAGGCGGCAGCGAGCGTCGCACAGTCGCTTCACGGGCACCACGGTGTCACATTGCTGTTACTGGCCGACGGCGCTGCGGAGCGTACCCAGCGCCTACCCACGGTACTGCAGTTTGATCACCGTGCGGCAGCGAGCGCGGCAGGGGCGTGCGCCGCCGCGCGTTCACGGCCCCCGTGTGGCGGAACAGACTTTTGGTCGCCAGGCGGCAGCGGCGAGGGCAGTGTGTCACTGCGTGGCACCTGCAGCCTGGCACCACAGCTCCGCTACCGACCTTTGGACGCCGGGCAGCAGTAGCGAGGGCAGAGGCGTGTGCTCTTGAGTGTGCGGCACACCCCGTTTGGTGGTGCAGCACAAAGCCTGCAGAAGGCCACACGAATCAGGCAACAAAGCTACACCTCGTCCTGTGACACAGGGCGCGGTAGCAAGGACTGCGACGTGGCCGCCCACCAGCCAAGCCTGCGAAAACTATACTTCCCTGTGCGCCCTGGGGAACTGACGTGGCTGGACAGAAGTGCGTGCTGTAGGAGGCAGCCTTCCTCGTAATCTGGCCTGGGGGAAGTGCTGTTTCTCGCCCTTGAGCCAACAGGGCCGGTAGCCCCGCTCTCCCCTGGGCAGTTCCCACCGCACGGCCCCGCCCACGGTCCGGACTCGCTACCCCAGTCATTCAGCCTTCGCTCCTCCCTTGGCTCGCCCCAGCCCCTCCACGGCCACCAAGGACAGAGGCAGCACTAGCCCCTCCCCCAGCAGCCACCCTGCTTATAGGAGGGGCCTGTTGCCATCAGCCTCAGTGCCCACACCTGGTGCTCCTCTGCCCCGGTGCACAGCTGGAGCCCAGCTGAAACAGGGGGCCATCGCCCGACCCCCACCCCAGGGCATCACTTACTGCCCTGGGCTCCGGCGCAGGCCCTCACCCGGTGCGAAGGCAGTGGAAATGCAGCCGGGAAGGCAAAGGGGACGGCGGCGAGCGTTTATTGGGTCACATGCGTAACAAGTGCCTGGAGCGGGTCTGCCCCGGGGCTCGGGGCCTGCAGTCATTCCTGGAGCCACATTCGTCGCTCCGGCAGGGAACGGGCAGCCGGGCAGCTCCCAGAGTGATGGGCTGCCGGGCAGAGGCTGTCGAAAACGAGGAGCACGCCGCAGAACAGGAGAGGAGAAAAGCGGCAGCTGGCTGGATGGCGGGGGTGCAGCGAGAAAGCGGGAGGGAGGGAAGGGGATGGCGAGAGAAAGACAGACGGAAGAGATGGGGACAAGAAAAAGAACAGAAGCACAGGGAGAGAGGGGAAAAAAGGGAGCAGGGCAGAGCTAGGGAATGCAGCAGCAGGGACAGCGGAGCAGAGGCAGAATGGAATGAGAACAGAGAAAGAAAAATAAGCACAAGGGAGCAGGATGGAGATGAAGAAAAACCTGGGATAGGCAGCACAACAGAGCAGGATTAAAAAAGAATAGGGGCAGGGAGCAGGACACAGGCATGCAGTGAGAAGCGACGGCACAGGGAGCAGCACGGACCAACAGAGAATAAAAAAGAAAGGGGGAGCGTGAGAGAAATGGGGGGAGGGAGACAGATAAAAGGACAGAGCAACAGAGGGCAAGAGGAGCGGGACACTGGGACAGAATGACAAAAGTGGGGCAGCGAGCAGAACAGAGCAGTAGAGACACGAGAAGGACAGAGGGATAGAGAGACAAAGTGGGAGACAAGGACTGCCAGAGAGATAACGACCGGAGGGGTCGGGCACAGAAATACGGGGGCAAGGAGCGGCAGAGAGTGAAGGAGAAAGAGAAGGATGAGGAGCAGCACAGAGGGTTATAAAGACAAAAGTAACGTGCGCGAAAATGACTGAGGAGCAGAGACGGAAAGGTAGGGGAAAAGGACGGTGAGACGGAAAAAGGAATAGGGCCAGTGAGCAGGCCAAAAGGACAAAGAAAAAGGAGAGGAAGAAGGAAGCAAGGGTAAAGGTGGGGACAGGGAATGGGATGTACAGAGAGAGAAAAAGTAGGACACAGAACAGGGGACAGGGATTGACTGATACAATGAGAAATACATATTAGGACAGAGAGATGAAGAAGGTAAAAACAGTGACGGGCTAGAGGACCTGCTTCTCACACCCTTCTCGCTCCCAATGTCGGTTCCGTGGACTCAAAAATGGGACGTGGCACAAGACTGGGGAACTGCGGAGTGAAAGAAAAGGCATGGGAAACTTTTAAAAAAGAAAAAAACAAGAGAGTGCAAAACAGCAAAAGGGAATGGGATAGGGATGGGGAGCAGACAGAACAAGAGCAAAACGAGAGAGATGGGACACCGGACAGAAAGTGAGAAGAAAAAAGGGACAGAAAGCTGGATCTAAGGATGGAAGCAAAACAGGAACAAAACCTGGTATTTCTTACACAGTGTGGATAACAAAAATGAAAATATTCTACCAGCTTGAACAGAACTGCTTACAGTAGTGGCTTACCCTGCTTCTACGCTAAGTTAGCATCCGTTTCGTGGCAGGGTATGCAGAAATATAAACCCCATGATAAAACATGGAAGGAGAAACATGCTTATACGAGTAAGGTAAATGGATTATGGGCACAACAGCTAATATTACTCGGCCTCAATCCTAGCTCGTACGGTCAATAAATACTCAGATTTCCGAATGTAATTTCTGCAAATTCCAGATTTATTTGTGCTCCTCAATTCAAAAAAATAAATTGCATTCTCTCAGCGTTAGATATAGGGTTGTTTGAAGATGCTGTGAACGTAAGGAGACACTTCTCTTTTGCGGGTTCTTTGGAAAATATACGCTGACTCTGAAATTGAGCGAGAAGAGTATGAGAAAATGAGAAAAGCTTACTGCGGATTACTTCGGTGGACATGACATGTTAAGGTACGTACGGGCACCCGGAATCCAGAATAGGTCTCGAATCTAGTCCACGGTGGAGAGAAACCCTAGGCTGCTTCAGTCGTCTGGCTTTTTCAAATCGACGGCGACCCTAAGTTCACTCCCGTGCCTGTGCTGTGAAGAGGGGAAAGACGTTTCTACGTTGCGTATAAAGAGTTGATCTTCTACGCAAGTATTAATACATTGCTTTCCCCTGATGTGTTTCTTGGGTATTGTATGATATTTTCATCGGTCGGGAATAAATGCAGTTGAAGAGTTTTTACTATTACTGACTTCGGGTATTTTTGGTGTGAAAGAAAACCAGGAAAACACCATACAGGAACTAATTTCATTTTAATAGTCTCTGAATTTCCAGTATTTGAAAGGAAAAAATAATAGGGTAAGTACAGGAGTCTGCAGCCATTACCAACAGAAGCAACGTTGGTAAGCCTCTCAATATTCTTTTATGGTATTTGATGGGAAAAAAACATTGAGCCTAATATTTCCCATGTGTAACTTCTCGGGGGCTGGATGCAAGAAGAACCTGACACTCTTAGTAAGCTGCCTGAGAATCACAGCTTATGATTAACATCTCCTGGTCGCACAGGATGAAGCAGAGGTATAACTGATTCCTTGTCCGTATATCTGGATGGACTTTTTCTCAAATCTGTGCCAAAGAAAACAAATGCTATTATAAGACGACAGTCATGGCACAAAGACACGTTACATGAATTCTCTGTTACAATAAGATAATTTTTATCATGAAGATTTCCTAGAATCATAGAATATCTCAAGTTGGAAAGGACCAATAAGGATCATTGAGTCCAACTCCCCGCTCCTCGCAGGACTACCTAAAACTAAACCGTGTGACAAAGAGCATCGTCCACACGCTCCCCGAACTCTGACGGGGCTCGGCGCCCTGACCGCTACCCTGCAGACCCCATTCGGGTGACTGACCACCCCCTCAGTGGACCTCTTCCTAATGTCCGATGTGAACTTCCCCTGACGCTGCTTCGCTCCATTCCCTCGTGTCCTATCGCCACTCGCAGGAGACAGGGGATCGGGGCCTCCCCGTCCGCTACGCCCGCGAACAAGTTGTCGACTGCGATGAGGTCACCCTCGGTCTTCTCTTGTCCAAGCTGAGCGAACTGAGCAACCTCAGCCGCACCATGCACGTCTCACGTTAGACACTTTTGACCGTCTCGGTCGCCCTCCTCTGGACACGCTCAAATACCTCGACATCCTTAGCGTTGTTCAGCATCAATGTTATCAATTACGGTATAATGCTATGTGAAACTCAATGGACTGGAAATGAAATGCCGAGTTAAAGGGACAAACGTATGATTTAAGGCATGTGCAGCAATGGTACATGTCTCTCCATAGCCCCTGTATTTCATGCACCCCCTGCACCTGCCTGCAGCACCCCCCAGATTCCCTCCCCAGCCAGTTCCCCTTCACCAGCTCCCTCAGGCAGCTGTGCCCCGGCAGCCCCTTTACAGCCAGAGCCCCAGCAGCAGCAGGGCCAGCCCCGCCCTCAGCCTCACTGGCCACACCTGGGGCTGCCCCAGCCCCAGCTGGAGCCCGTGGGCAACAGGGACCATGGCCAAAGCCCCACGGCACAGGGCCCCTTTCCCCAAACCTGTCCACAGCCACGAGCTCTACCCCCAGGGCTGCAACCACAGCCGGGGGGGCACAGAGGAGGCAGGAAAAGGTTATTCATTAATGCACCTCAGGAATCCGGGCAGTGAGTCAGCTGCGAGGCTCAGTGCCCAAAGGCAGCAGGACAGAGGGAGACAAAGGGAAGAGACAACAGGAGGAAGGACAGAGGGACATAGAGAAGAGGCATGGGACAGGGAGCCAGAAAACCGGATGCTGCGAACAAGAGAGAGACGGGGAGCGGGACAAGAGCGTAGAGAGAGGAGTGCAGAGAGATTGAGGGGGAAAAAGGAAAAAGGACAGAGATATGGTGGAATAAATGAGACAGGGAGCAGGAGAGAAAAGCAGAAGGGACCAGCAAGACAACAAGATAGAGACAAGACAAGGGCCAGGGAAAGTGATAGGGGAAAAGAAAGCATAGGCAAGAAATGAAAAATACAAACGGGGCAGGACAGAGGTAGACACAGAAAGAAAATTTTGAAAAGAAACAGGGTACAAGAAACATAGGCAAGAACTAACAAATAGGGACAGGGAGATGTAGAAAAAAAAGTATAAGAAGTGATATGGTACAGGACTGTCAAGGTTCAGCCCCAGCCGGCGACTAAGCCCCACGCAGCCGCTCACTCACTCCCCCACGTGGGATGGGGGAAGAGAATCGGAAGAGTAAAAGTGAGGAAACTCATGGTTTGAGAGTTTAATAAGTAAAGCAAAAGCCACGTACGCAAGCAAAGCAAAAGGAATTCATTCACCACTCCCCACGGGCAGGCAGGGGTTCAGCCATCTCCAGGGAAGCAGGGCTCCATCACGCATAATGGTTTCTTGGGAAGACAGACGCCATAACTCCAAACATCCCTTCATCCCTTCCTTCTTCTTCGTCCCAGCTTTATATACTGAGCATGACGTCATATGGTATGGAATATCTCTTTGGCCAGTCTGGGTCAGCTGTCCTGGCTGTGTCCCCTCGAACTTCCTGAGCACCCCCAGCCTTCTCGCTGGCCAGCCAGCACGAGAAGCTGGACCGTCCTTGGGTACTCAGCAACAACTCAAAACATTAGCACATTATCAACAGTTTCTCATCCCAAATCCAAAACATAGCCTCACACTAGCTTCTGTGAAGAAAATTAACTCTACCCTGGCTGAAATCAGGACAAGGACAGAGAGGGAAGAATTAGAGACAGGGAGATGGATAGAGGGAGACGTAGGAAATTTTAAAGCGACAGGATACAAGAATCATATACAACAATTAAAAAATAGGTACCTGGAGCTGCATAGAGGGAGGCATAGGGAGGAAAAGTGACAGGGTACAAGAAACACAGACAAGAAATTAAAATTAGGTCAGGGAGACAGAAAGAGTGAAAGGCAAGAAGAAAACGTAGAAAGTGACTGGGTTCAAGAAACATGCAATAATTTAAAAAATAAGAATGAGAGGTAGGAAGAAAGTTTCCAAAGCAGCGGGGTACAAGAAACATCGGCATGAATTAACAAGTAGGCACAGGGAGCCTGAAAGAAGGAGGGGGATGACCTTGTCTGGCTGCCGGGTACCCACCAAGCTTCTGTATCGCTCCCCCTCCTCAACATGACAAGGGGAGAAAATACAACAAAAACGCTTCTGGGTTGAGATAAGGCTAAAGAGATCACTCATCAAGTACTGTCACAGGCAAAGCAGACTTGACTTGGGGGAAAGTAGTTTAATTCATTGTCAATCAAAATCAGAGTAGGGTAGCGAGAAATAAGAACAAATTAAAAAAAAAAAACCAACTTCCCCCCCCTCTCTTTTTTCCCTGGGCTCATCTTCACTCCTGACTCCTCTACTTCGTCCACCTGAGCAGCGCAGGAGGACAGGGAGCAGGGGCCATGGTGAGTTCGTCGCATGTTGTCTCTGCCACTCCTTCCTCCTCACATCATTCTTCTGCTCCAGCACGGGGTCCCTCCACGGGGCCACAGCTGCTGCCAGGAGCCTGCTCCAGCACAGGTTCTCCACAGGGTCACAGCCTCCTTCAGGCACATCCACCTACTCCAGCAGGGGGTCCTCACTGGGCTGCAGGTGGGTATCTGCTCCACCAAGGATCTCAGTGTGGTGCAGGGGGATGACCTGCATCAGCATGGTCTTCACCATGGGCTGCTGGGGAATCTCTGCTCTGATGCCTGAAGCACCTCCTCCTCCATCCTCACTGACCTTGGTGTCTGCAGGGCCGTTTCACACTCACATTTTCTCTACGACAGCTTCTGCGCAGCATTTTTTAGCCCTTCTTAAATACAGCGTCACAGAGGCACCACTAGCATTGCTGATGGGCTCAGCTTGACCAGCAGCAGATCCGCCTTGCCCCCCAACATGGGGGCAACTCCTGGTGTCTTCTCATGCAACCCACCCCTACAGCCCCTGCCTCCACCCCCAGCTAACAAAACCCTGCCACGTAAACCCAATACAAAAGCGATCAGCTGCAGCGCAAGTGGGGGGATTGAAAAATATGGAAAGGAGCCACAGAGAGAGATGGCGGGGGGGGGTGGGCAGAGGTAGGGGGTGATTAGGAGTTTGGGTTTGGTTTGAATTTTTTTTACAGCCCAATTTCAGGTACAAATTAAGGGAAAGAAAAAAAAAAAAGAAACATAGCAACAGACACACATAAAACTTCCCTCAGGTTTGGTTCCTTCCACAGTAGTCATCATGCATTCAAAACAAAGGTGCATCGCTGTGCAAAGCAACGTGCCACTTCTCCACATTATTCACAGGCGACACAGAAGTTCAAATTCCACGCACGAGTTCTGCAAGGACACAAAAGGGAACAACACACGCCATCTAGTTTCCTGCCCACTGAGAAACTGGAAAGCAGACCAAAACAGGCAAGACATACAAAAAAAGATCCACGGCATTAAGAACTCTGTTATCCTGGTGAATATTGGTAACTATTGCTTGGGTTTCTTTGTAAAAAGAAACACAAAGGAATTAGACTATGATCAACAAGAACTAAGCCAGCAGGATAAAAACCCAAACCCACCCAACACATACACAACTTTAACTCCTCAAAAATAGCTTCCAACCATTTCTTTCAAAGAAAAATAATAGGGAACATGCAGTTACTGGAGACCTCAATATTGATGTCTTTCTGCAACTCTCTCCACCTAAATTTGGGGAGAAGACTATAACAAGTTCACAGCGCATGAGGCCCTTTAAACTAAAAATGGACTAAACTTATGAAAAGTATTTTACTTTCAGAGCTTCACTTGTTCTCTTTGCATTAACACAGGCCCCACAGAAGCAAGTCCAAAAAACTTGTGGAAAATTAATTACATGAAGTGTGAAAAGAGCCCAGAATCTCTCCATTTTAAACCTACCTCAGGCAAATGATTCTGCCAGCGGCTTTTCCAGACCCTGGGATTTTCCTGCTTTCCGTATTTCCGACGGTAGGGGAAGCTACCATGCTTGTATAACCTTCGAAGCTGTTAGCACTTCTGCAAAACACAAAACATTCCTACACACCCTGTATGCAACAGGGAAGATTTTACAGACGTCCCTCTGTTGGTACACACAATGCCATCCTTCTCTTAAAACCAAGGAGCGAAGGTTTTGTACACTTTTACCTTTTCGTGAACTCTACTGCATAAATATGAGGTCTTTTTTAAAGTGCTGCAAACTCCTCTTCATCTTCTGGGCTTGCTCGGTATGGATATACGCCACGTTTTAATCAGGCCTTGCTACCTAGCAATTCCAGACGCTTCCTAGCTCAGAGCTTGACAAACGCACATATTCTGAACACTGCAGATGTCAAGTTTGGTGTGCAGAAGCTTGACTGCTAAAATGAGTCCGGCGTGACAGGCCACAATTTAAGCGTAACAGGAGATGGCCAAATCTGTTCCAAAAGTACTACAGTTTTTTACATCGCAAGTCATAGAAGTGTTGGTATTTCCTTCAATGCTCAGCAATTTACAACACATGATTACGGATGGACAACAAAAGAAAAAAACAAACCACAACCACCACAAAAATTCTCTCCTAAGCTTCTTGATGATAACAGAAATCCAAAAAACACAGCGTGCCCTAACAAGCCCTGAACTCACAAAGAAAGCAAAGAACGAAATGATCTGCAGTATAAAAATCTCAATTTTTATGTCAGTCTCATGATTACAGCAGGCACTATTCGGCATAGAAAAACGTTTGGAGTTTGCCTACTGATCAGTCTTCCATAGCTTTCAGGGAAATTTTCAAGGAGAAGCAACAGTCTAACTCATCACCAAACCACCACTGCTGTAGCAAGCCATCCTTTCTAAACCTCTGACACAGAACGCGTGATTTTTACCCCAGATACACGTATTCATAAGCTCTACACACACACACACACACACCCCCCCCTCTGCTGTGGGCAGGACCAGATGTTTTCCAAACACAGGCAGGCAAACGGGAACACGGAGGATTCGCTGGGATTGCTACAACTGCTGAGCTAAGCGAGAAACACCCTTGATCGCCATTTCCCCCAGGAGGTTTGTCACTGCAGCACCACTTGCGCCGACTTCGTCTAACCAGGTTCTGTAGCGAGTGGTAGGATTGGGTGGGGAAGGGAGAAAAGGCGGGGAAGGGGGAGCTAATATAAAGGAAGATTGAGACTTTTGCCTTAACATTAAAAAAACAAAAAGCCCAAAGCATCACAGAGTCTTTTTACTCCTCCAAATAAGAAGGCAAGAAAGAAAGATTCTGCGAGCCTGGTTTGGACCTAGGTTACTGTTATTTCACCTGCGACCTTCCAACTGCCCCTTAGGAGACGGCAGGATCCCATCACCCAGCTTGGCTACACAAGCGAAACCCATGTCAGAGGCCCAAAACTCCTGCAAGGATTTAGCCAATAAGGCACCTGGAGCCAGAATATTTCACAGTTGGTGAGACAACCTCCAAGTAACTAACTAATCCTTAATGCTTTCACAATACTGAAATCATTCCTACCATTGTATGGACCATGACATTTCACCAACAAACATAAAAATGGCAGGGGAGCACTTGCCAGGTGTAATTACCTTCTAATGTAGCTTTTTCCAAAGCAGAAGTCTTCACTCTGACTGCAACAAGCTCACCTGCCACGTAAAACTTTCCAATGCACACATATAAAGAAGTCATGGCCTTTTTTTTTTTTAATTGCAGACATCAAAATGCAAAACTGAAACAAATGTGCCCTCCTGCTACAGACGTATTGCAAAGAAAGTGAACGTCAGACCTTCCAAAAAACAGGTGTAAGACGATTTGAACAGTAGCCACTAACAGATTTCCTGTAATCTAGTTCTCAGAAACACCTCAAACTTTTGAGTTGAAACACAAAACTTCCAGGAACTTGCAAGTTTGAGCCCACAAGAACGGGTGACACTTCACAAAATTTCAAGACACTGAAAACTTTTTTTAAAAGGCTGGGCAAACTTAGAAACTAAGAGCGATGCACAGGCTGCTGTCACAATATTTGCACACCTACAGCAGAAGAGCTCATCCTTTCAGAAGAAAACATTGTTCTACATAGTACACCACATAGGGCATAAAATTTAAATAAGCTTTAAGTAAGAATTGGTCCTTTAAAAGGAAGAACGAAATGCATGGAGAGAAAAATAAAACCTCACCTTCCCAGTCAAAATACTCATCTTACTCTTCTCCTTAGTATTATCTTGCTGACAGCACATTACCCCAACACTGCAAGGAAGAGAAATTAAATGTCACTCTACAGAGAAAACTATGAAAAAACACCCAACCCCTAACCTGTAAAGAATTCACGTCCAACAAAGGAACCAGTGAACTGCCCACAATTTTTCAACTAAACTTTGGATTTGCAGAGCTGCCCATCTCTTCAGGATTTCAACTCACTTCAGTGGAACCTGCAGGTGCTTAGAGCCCTAGAACAAACCAGCTCTTTTCTCCACATTATATCGGAATCGGAGATGCAGTAGGGACTCCATAGTACCTGACTTTGCCTCTAAACCGAGAGGCCTTGAAAGCAATCGCTCAGAGATTACTAAATTTAAAATAGTCGTAACACCAACTGGCTGCACAGAACAGCTCACAAATGGTATTTCAGTTCATACTTTCAGGAAGGTGACATCTGTCTGTCTGCAGCAGAGACACAACCTGTGTTGGAGAAGCGCGTACCATATACTGTTCGCGTTGCCAGAAACTCATCTAGAACAACAAGAGCTCTATGTTTTCAAAGTTCTCCAGGAACTAAAGAGATCAGGCACTTTTCTTTAAAATAAACAGAAATTTCTGAAAAAAAAAAGTATTAGCAATTATATAAAACTTATGGGCAGATATTAAATGTGCCCCAGAGCACAGCATTGCTGAATTATGTCTTTCCAAAGTTATTCTATGAGCTGAACTTTCCTACACACGTAGCCTCGCTCATGCGCTACACGGCCGCCTTTGGTGATGCGTACAGACCCTGCATGTCGATGGTCTGGCCTGCTGCGGACTACGAAGAGGGATCCTACCTCACCTGGAGGGGCTGGCTCTCTCTTCCCTGCAGCGGGAGGCAGCTGCCGGCCGGCCGGCCTTCGGTTTCTTCTTCCTCTTTACCGTTCTCTGGCCTCTGCAGCTCTGGCCGCGGCAGCCCCCGCCCAGGGCCGGCAAGCGCTCCGCCTGTCCCTTTCTGCAGCCGTGCCACGAGGAGAGCGAGGCTGGGCAGAGACAACCCACGCGAGCCCGAGGCGGGTGCGGTCAACCGCATCCCCAGGGGAGGAACGGACACGCGCAGCCTCAGCGCGGCCCCTGGCAGAGGGAAAGAAGCAGCAGCGACCCTTATTACCGTAGTTCCCCCCTGGCCGAAGCCTCTCCTTCCGCGGGGGCCGCCGGAGACGCCGCTCTGCCCCTGCACCACTGCCAAGGGCGCCCGCTTTCACGGAGAACCCAGCGCACGCGAGGCCCGGCTTGCCGCCTCTGCGACAGGGCCCGGGTGCGGCCCGGGGCTAGGGACGGGCTTCAGGGGAGGGGCTGGAGCTGGGGGCAGCTGCGCGGGGCCAGGAGAAGCGAGCGGGGGGGGCTCTGGCGAGTTGGGAGGCGCCCGGCGTCTGCGCCTGGGGGTGTCCGCCTCCTTCCCTCCTCCCTCCTCCCAGCCCCCCGGTAACTCCCCGGGGCTGCCCCGACCCGACTCGCCTCCAGCGGGCCGGCAGCCGGCCGCAGAGGGCGGCTCGAAGCTCCTCGCCTCGCCACCCGCGGGCGGCCGGCGCGCAGGAGACGCCCCCGCACCCGCCCCAGGGGCTCGGTAGCCCCGGCCCTCACGCCCCGCCGGGAACAGGACCCCGCTGCGCCGCCATGCTGCTCCCGCGCGCCGCGCAGGCGCCGGAGGCCGACGGCGCGCCGCAGGGGCGAGGGGCGGCGCGCGAACGCCGGGCTGCAGTAGCAGCGAGCACCTGGCGGCGGTGTCGCATTTTGCAGGGCGAGCGCCCGCCGACGCTGCGCCCATGGGGCGGCAACGGCGCTTCCTTACCGGGAAGCAGCAAAGAGCGCGCAGGGACCGCAGAGCGGCATCGCTGTTACCAGAGGACGGGAGCGTGGGTCACTTAGGCGCCACCACGCATGCGCGGCTTCCGAGCCGCGGCGAGGCGCCCCGCCGCGGCTGCCGAGCTGCAGTACCAAAGTTCGGTTACAGGGAGGCAGCACCGAGAGCGGGGAGGAGGTGCGCCACCACGCATGCCTGGGAGACCAGGTCGCAAAACCTACATCTCCCGGCATGCACTGGCAAGCACAGCATGGCCGCCCGCCAGCCCCCTGCCACAAGACTACGCTTCCCGGCATGCGCGGGGAACGAACATCGCCGGCAGTAAGCCCCGTGCCGCAGGGCTACAGCTCCCGCCCTGCCGCCAGGGACACCGGCTCCCCCTTTTCCCCCGCAAGTCCCGCCGAGACGCGAGCGCTAACCCGCGCTCCGCCGCGCGGCTCCGGGCAGCCCCTGCCGCCGGCTCCCGCACGCCCCTGCTCCGTGCCCCCGACGCGGACCCCGCCGCCCCGCCTCGGGGCTTTCCCCGGCACCCGCTGGTCCAGGGGGCGGCTCCGCTCACGTTCTTCCTCGCTGCAGCCGCAGCCCGGTCACACCGGGCGACCGCTCCGCCCCGCCCCTGGCTCCCCCCGGCCCCTCCACGGCCACTCGGGGCAGGGCAGCGGCGGCGGCAGCCCCTCCCCCGGCAGCCACCCCTGTGCAGGGAGCGGCCGTCCCCACCGGCCTCACCGCCCGCACCTGGGGCTCCTCCAGCCCCGGCCCACAGCTGGAGCCCAGCTGGAACAGAGGGGCAGCGCCCGACCCCCGCCCCAGGGCCTCCCCCGCTGCCCCGAGCTCCGGCACAGCCCCTCCCCTCACCCGGGGCAAAGGGAGGGCGAACGCAGCCGCGAGGGCGAAGGAGGCGGCAGCGAGCGTTGGTTCAGGCGGCGCGTAACAAGGCCCGGGAGCGGGGCTGCCCCGGGGCCAGCCCGGCAGTCCTTCCCGGAGCCGCGCTCCTCGGTCCGGCAGGGAACGGGCTGCTGGGCAGCGGGAGACCGTCGAAAACGGGGCGCGGGGCGCAAGACGCTGCAAGAGAGGAGAACAGAGGCAGGGAGTCAGACCGAGAGAGAGGGAGAGAGACAACAAAGTGACAAAGAGCCCGGCAGAGAGGGAGGAATGAAACAATGGGGATCCGGGACAGTGAAAGATGGAGGGAAGGGACAGTGGTGGGAACGACACAAAACAAACCACCTAGCTACACACTATGTATCTTAGGTTTATTCTAGTTGTAGAGCATTTTTCCAGCAGTTTTCTTTAACCGTGCTTCCCTGGTAGGTTATGTGATGAAAAGCTCACTGCCATAACCTCAAGCAGAGGCACTAGTCGGGGAAGGAACACCAGTGTATGGAGTCCCTGCATTGGCACCTCCCAGCACTGACCGGGGAGAGACATCTCCCACCAGCCCCACAGTCATGGGTGACACCCATCACAGTAAACCAGCAAGGAGAGGTTCTCCACTGCAAGGGGATTACTGCCAAAGGGCTATGGGACCTGATATGGGATGGAGGGGAAGACCATTTAGGGGTTGCACAGAACTTATTACGGTATATTTACTGGAGGAAATAAAGATGTGGAAAGCATGGTGTAAGAGCGGCTTGGGGAGGAACACGCCTTGGTAAATAGGATAAGGGGATAACAGGCTCCATTCACATGTAAACAGATTCCTGGTCAGAAGAGTGTCTGGCCATGCTTTGTCCCTGATGAAAGGAAATTCAAGGTCATGTTGGATGAGGCTTTGAGCAACCTGATGTCGTTGAAGATGTCCCTGCTCACTGCAGGGGGGTTGGACTAGATGGCCTTTAAAAGGTCCCTGCCCACCCAAAGATTCTATGATTCTATGACATTTAGAAAAGGGGGTGTGGGGATTGTGTGTGCATGTCTGTGTGTCTCTAAGGGCAAGGCAACAAGGGGAGTTGGTTACCAGAGGCATCAGGGGAGCCGAGGCCAAATGCCAGAGTTGTGTGTGCAGATATGTGAGCGTGTGCATGCATGCAAGCAAGGTCTGTACCAGCAAGCGGCGTGGGGCTGCAGGCCTTGGGGGTTCATTATGTCCACATGCTAGTAATGGAGGAAACCAAGACAAGGGCCAGCTATTAGGTAGACCTAGAGTCTTGTAAGACCAACTAACTGGAGGGATCCACATCGTGCATTGCAACAAACTGACAGAATAGACGGACCTGGACAACCTTGAGACGTGGGCCTGTGTGAACCTCATGAGGTTCAAAAATGTGACGTGCAGGGTCTTGCACGTGGGTCAGGGCAACCCCCGGTATCAGCACAGGCTGGGGGGTGAAGGGATGGAGAGCAGCCCCATGGAGAAGGACTTGGGGGTCCTGGTGGGTGAAAAGCTGGACAGGAGCCGGCAATGTGCACTTGCAGCCCAGAAGCCAACAGTATCCTGGGCTGCCCCCAAAGCCGCGTGGCCAGCAGGGCGAGGCAGGGGATTCTGCCCCTCTGCTCCGCTCTGGGGAGACCCCCCTGCAGTGCTGCGTCCAGATCTGGAGCCCTTGGCACAGGAGAGACACGGACCTGCTGGAGCAGGGCCAGAGGAGGCCCCAGCAACGCTCCGAGGGCTAGAACAGCTCTGCTGGGAGGACAGGCTGGGAGAGCTGGGGGGGCCCCAGCCTGGAGCAGAGAAGGCTCCGGAGACACCTTATTGTGGTCTTTCAATACGTAAAGGGGGCTTACAAGAAAGATGGGCACAGGCTTTTTAGCAGGGCTTGTAGCGATAGGACAAGGGGTAATGGTTTTAAACTAAAAGAGCGTAGATTTACATTAGATATATGGAAGAAATTTTTGACAATGAGGGTGGTGATCCACTGGCCCAGGGTGCCCAGAGAGGTGGTTGATGCCCCATCCTGGAAACATTCCAGGTCAGGTTGGACAGGGCTCTGAGCAACCTGCTCGAGTTGAAGATGTCCCTGCTCATGGCAGGGGGGTTGGACTAGATGGCCTTGAAAGAACCCTTCCAACCCAAGCTATTCTATGATTAACAACAAATGTATTATTTTAATCTTACCAGTATGCTATGAAATCTTTGTTTCTGATAAAACTTCTTACTAGGATCAGTCTAGTTCATCTAAATTTGAAGTTGTCATACTCTTGGAAAGCTCTACATTAATAAAGCAGTAAGCGTATCAGAGCTCGCAAGGTTGTCAATTTCCCTTCCCTGCCAGCTATACTTTTAAAATTCATAGAAACTGTTTTTTTCCACAAACCTATAGAACTTGTGCTAGCAGACCCTGCTGCCAGATTCCCACTGAGGAATCTCTCCAGTGAGGCTACAACATTGTGTGGACGGCAAGAAAACAAAGATTCCAGAGTTCAGAATAGTAAACAGCAAGTGAACATCTGTGCTCACAGTGCCTACCGGGAAAATAAGTATTAGACAATCTCCATTAGACAATCTTAATTTTCCTCCTGGGAACTTTACTCAGGATTTTCCCAGGAGGCTTCTGTAGTGTATCTATGTAATATAATTAAGATGCATTGGCTGTGTATCCATATGGGTGGGCTGTAAGCATAGGAAAAAAGTCTCACATTAGAATGGTGAAATTAAATCTACTGCTATTAACCATCACACATTTGTTAGTACATAAAATATATTTAATTAAAACCAAAATACCGAACATTAGATTGATGAAGTTTCATGCAGCGGAGATTTCACTTGTGTCCTGGCTGCAGCAGACACCTGTCTGCACAAGGTGAACAGAATGTGCTTTTGGAGACCACTAAGTAGATGGTAGTGCTGTCAGAGCTCAAAATCTAAGCTCTCAACATCCACATCTAAAGAATCTGGAGCAAAAGAAAGTGTTATATGGTTCCTTCAGCTTCAGGAAGTCACTGTGACAGTTGGATACAAGACCTTCAACTCAGATGACCAACAGTTACTGCAGGAAGAAAGGTATAAACATATCAGAGGAAGCTGTTCATAGATAGAAAATTTCATGCATGGTTCCATGCAAGTTTCTTTACGCTGTTCTTTACTTTTAACTCCATTACAAGGGATTCCAAACCCTCTGTTTCTGAAGGTCTCATTCATTCAGGTTGCTTCTTCTCTGGTATTTCATCCGTGTCTCTTGCATAAAGTTTCTGAAGGCTGGTTCTTCATGACTCTCCTCAGTAACTGGGGGGAAAAAATCCACAATTCAGCACTACTTCAGCACTTGTTCTACTTGTTTTACTGAAGAAAGCTAGGGTCAGGCTAGTCAGAGCAACACATAAAGTCTATTTGATCTTCAGCTTCATGACAAAAGAAATAACTGATCCTAAAAATCAATGGAACAGGGAAAGAATGAAGATTAAATCTGCAAGCTATGTAAGAGGAAAATCACACACTGCAGGAACTTAGAAGATTGCTCCAAGACCAGGAGTCACAGGAAAAGGGAAGTGAGCTAGGGGCAGAGACTGTAAGGCCAAAAAGATGATGAAAAATACTGGCATTAATTAGGTTCAGAGGTCATCGCATGCTCCAAGCATAACATAGTTTATGCATGCTATACACCTATTAAATATAATTATTTGAACAGAAAATTTACAATTAAACTTTCACAAAGGTTAGAGTGGTATCACTGGACTAAGCATTGCAGCTGGGCTTCTGCTACAGGTTCAGACACCTATATTTAGGTGACAATGTTTGCTTGTTTTCTACGCTCTCACTACAGTCAATCCACTTAATGAAGAGGGCATTTCCTGACTAGAGAGGCAGCCTTTAGACCAGACCCCTCATTCCCTTACCTTCATGGTCAATATCATCAGCGTCACTCTCCCTCTCTTCTTCTTCATCAAGAGTTCCTCGTGTTAGGATCAGCTCAGAGGGGCCCATTGCAGAAGCATCATCAGACCCTTGAAGGGAACAGAAGTGGCTATACAACAAAACAGCATGCTAACAAGTAAGTTAGCTTGTGCTCTGACAATTTCTATTTGCACATAAACACAGCAATTAATACCTACTCTAAAGGGACAGAAAGCTGTTGCCGTTTCTGGATTCCAGAGATACAGAACAGACTGCGTCAGCACCATACTCAACCTCATGTAAGGCAACAGTTCAACGAACAGAAGAGCTTTCTCATATTCCAATTTGACTGTTTCACCTTTTCTAAAGTATTTAATTACTTCTAGTACGTCCACTGCTTTATTTACACAGCAGGGTTTCTTCTTCTCATGTCTGTGACTGACACATGTAAGAGCTAAGCCTGGCCCATCCCACAGGAACTATAGCCCCACTCCTCTCTACTAACATGAAGCTGCTTTCATGCTTTTGCTGTGAAGACAGAAAAGCACTATATAACTTCTCAAGGCAGACCCTTCAGACAACTTCTGCAGTAAACTTAACCTTCATGGTAAGGTACCTGCAAGTGTGTTGCCCTGCACACACACGCTGCCCATGTCCTTCCACAAGTGTTCCAGCTGCTCTCTCTTTTGTTCATTTTGAGCTTTCTCCTGCACGTACAAAGTTACACGTGGATTCTGAGTACATTTAAAACATCAGTAGAAAAGTAATCTCGACCAGTATTAGCAGTTTGTCCCCCGGAGAGAAAGCAGAAGCCAATAAGCAGGCCTTACATCACAACTAAGGTTACATGGAACTTTTGGATAAACACAGAAAGCAACCTCCAACATGATGGGACTTCAAGAACATTTTCAACAACATCAGGAAGCCAAACTCAGTTGTGCCTGCAGAGAATTGTCCTCTGGACAGCCAGAACTCAAGGTGAACAGAGCTACTGATTTTGGTACTGCGATTCAGTCTTCGTTATTGTCAAAATAATTGTTGTAAGTCATTATAAGTCAAAACAGTACACTTCACTGGTGTGGAAAGATACAGTGATATTCTCAACAAATCAGTCTGCAAAGCTATTTTTAAAAAGGTCTCTATCCTTCTGAATGGAAGATATAAAAGTCTTTCACAATCATTTTCTTACAATTTGCCCAAATTATTAGCGCTAAAACACTGAGCAACATCTGTTTTATGAAAAGTCTTTACTTTTGTGAAGATGTGCTCCACCAAATCTAGGAAAAAAAGACAGATGGTGAGCTTCAGGACAGGAGTTTTTCCACACTGAATATGATTAGTAAATGAAATGTTAGACCCTCCCAACATAAAGGCAATTGTGTGCATAAAAATGACCCCAAGATACACTGCCCAGAATCACAGAATGGTAGGGGTTGGAAGGGACCTCTGAAGATCATCTCCTCCACCAAAGCAGGATCACCTAGGGCAGGTTGCACAGGAACGCATCCAGTTGGGTTTGGAAGGTCTCCAGAGAAGGAGACTCCACAACCTCTCTGGGCAGCCTGTTCCAGTGCTCCGTCAGCCTCACAGTAAAGAAGTTTTCCCTCATGTTGAGGTGGAACTTCCTGTGCTGCAGTTTGTGCCCATTGCCCCTCCTCCTATCACTGGGCACTACTGAAAAGAGACTGGCTCCATCCTCCTGAGAGCCACACTTCAGACATTTATAGCATTGATAAGGTCCCCTCTCAGCCTTCTCGTCTCCAGACTAAACAGCCCCAGGTCTCTCAGCCTTTCCTCATACGAGAGATGTTCCAGTCCCTTAATCATCATTGTAGCCCTCCGTTGGACCCTCTCCAAGAGTTCTCCACCTCTCTTGAACTGGGGAGCCCAGAACTGGACACAATACTCAGGCCTCACCAGCGCAGAGTAGAGGGGGAGGATAACCTCTCTCGACCTGCTGGTGACACTCTTTTTAATGCATCCCAGGATACCACTGGGTCTGTTGGCTACCAGGGCACATTGCTGGCCCACTGCTCTCAGGATAACTTATTGTCTACCAGGACTCCAAGGTCCTTCTCCATGGAGCTGCTTTCCAGCAGGTCAACCCCTAACCTCTACTGATGCATGGAGTTGTTCCTCCCCAGGTGCAGAACTCTACACTTGTCCTTGTTAAATTTCATGAGGTTCCCCTCCGCCCAACTCTCCAGTCTGTCCAGATCCCGCTGAATGGCAGCACAGCCTCCTGGTGTATCAGCCACTCCTCCCAGTTTTGTATCATCAGCAAACTTGCTGAGGGTACATTCCAACCCTTCATCTAGGTCACCGATGATGTTGAACAAAGCCAGACCCAGTACTGATCCCTGGGGAACACCACTAGATACAGGCCTCCAGCTGGACTCTACGCCACTGACTACCCTTTGAGCTCTGTTGCTTAGGCAGTTCTCGATCCATCTCACAGTCCACTCATCCAACCCATACTTCCTGAGCTTCACTATGAGGATGTTATGGGAGAGAGTGTCAAAAGTCTTACTGAAGTCAAGGTAAACCACATCCACTGCTCTCCCTTCATCTACCTAGCTAGTCACTTCATCATAGAAGGCTATCAGGTTGGTCAAGCACAATCTCCCCTTGGTGAATCCATGATGACTACTCCCGATAACTATCTTTTCATCCATATGCCTAGAGATGGCCTCCAGAAGGAGCTGTTCCACCACGTTCCCAAGGATGGAGGTGAGGCTGATCGGTCTATAATTTCCTGGGTCTTCCTTCTTGCCCTTTTGGAAGACTGGGGTGACAATGGCTTTCCTCCAGTCCTCAGGCATCTCTCCCATTCTCCATGATTTTTCAAAAATGTTGGAGAGGTGTTGCAACAACGTCAACCAGCTCCCTCAGCACTCGCAGGTGCATCCCATCAGGGCCCATGGATTTGTGAGTGTTCAGTTCAGCCAAATGATCTCTAACCTAAACCTCATTGACCAGTGGAGAGTCTTCCTCCCTCCAGGCTTTTTCGCTTATCTCCAGGGTCTGGCATTCCTGAGGAGTAGTCTTAGCAGTAAAGACTGAAGTGAAAAAGGCATTCATTAATGATATAGTATACAGGTATAAAATAGTTAAAAATACTTACCAGTGTTTTTCTCAGGCGCTCGTATTCTGGACGATATTCTCTGAAAAGATAAATAAAGAGAGTGCATTCAGTCTGAACCAATACATGATTTATATTAAGTAAGGATCACCTTGGAGGCTTGTTTCTACCCCAAAAAAGTCTTCTCTAGGCTCTGATGTTGGAGAGACATTTCAGAAAGACTAACTAATCTGGTACTTTTTACCCAGATTTGGATGCTGAAACCAGTGGATGCAAAATAAGTGAACATACTTTGTTAAAATAGCTGACCTTTCTCACACCGTCTTGCTGGATAAGAAATTGCACCAGCTTGACTGAAGTAGTCATTCCACTGCTATACCTTATCAGCAGATTTATCACTCTCCTCCAATCACAGACATGACTTTCTCTGCCAGAATTTGTGCCTCTGTATACGGCGGGGTTGTAAGATGGGAGTTTGGTCCGTAGTTGGACACTGGGTAAGAAGTAGATAGCCAAGAAAATGGCAGCAGAGGGGTTAAAAGATGGAATTTTGGCCTGTGAGAAGAACAGTAGAATATCATTGTGTTCCAACCACAGACCACGCGGTAGCATATATATGGAGAGGTTATAAGATGGAATTTTGGTTCGTAGTTGGACACTGAGTGCGAAGTAGATAGCAGAGAAAACCGCAGCAGAGGGGTTAAAAGATGGACTTTTGGTCCGTGAGAACACTGCAGTTAGCACACTGAGAAAAACAGATAGCTGGGTGAGAAGTAGATAACAGGCCGGGTGAGAAAAAACAGATGGTTTCCCACAGAGATAAGAAAGTTGAACAATACTAGGGGAGGACGTGGAGGGAGGAATCCTTGCAACATCTTGCTATTGGCTTAACCATGATTGATAATATGCCGTGCGTACAGAGCCTACAAAGCAATAGATGGGATGGCTATGGCATGTGCAGTGCACCTGACCAGTGGGCACATACGCCATAGGCTCCCTATGCTGAGAGTCGGCAACAGAGGCGTGTTTCGGCACTTGCTGGTCACGCGTGTCGAAACCCGCTCCTCTGCAAATGTATAAATACTGGGGTTTCCCCAAGAGCAGGGGGGCCGGTGTTCGGTGAGGCCACCATTGCCTCCGTGGGGATGCCCACGTAAAGGTGGCACCTACCGACTGCTGGGCTGAGCGCACGGCACAGGACGACACAAGAATGTACGGATGGGCCATCTTCCTCACAGTCCTCGGGTTGGCAAGACAATCGCTTTGCAAGATACCCTTAGTGTAACGCATGCTTGTAGTTAATAAAACGCTTACTGCTTTTTCCCCTTGTAGTCCGTGTATATGTGTCTACTCTTCTCGGGAACCCTCAAAACCACCTTAAGACAGCCTCCTAAGACAGTTCAATGGGATCTCATTCAGAAAGACTGTTCACAGACTTCCAAACTATTGTACCACTAAGGGACCTTTGAAATATTTCTTTAATGAAGTAAGGATAAGTGGGTGTGGATACGCTCTGCTCAGAATCATGGAACAGTTTGGGTTGGAAGGGACTTTGAAAGACCACCTGGTCTAACCTCCCTTGCCACGGCAGGGACATCTTTCACTAGATCAGGTTGCTCAAAGCCCTGTCCAGCCTGACCTTGAACGCTTCTGATGATGGGGCATCCACAGCTTGTCTGGGCAACCTGCCCCAGTGTCTCACCATCCTCACTGTGAAAAAATTCTTCCTTATGCCCAATCTAAGTCTACCCTCTTTCAGTTTAAAACCGTAGCCCCTCGTCCTGTCACAACAGACCCTATCAAAAATTCTCTCTCTGTCTCTCTTATAAGTCTCCTTTATATACTGCAAGGCCACAATAAGGTCTCCTGGAGCCTTCCCTTCTCCAGGCTGAACAACCCCAACTCTCTCAGCCTTTCTTCATAGGAGAGGTGTTCCAGCCCTCCAATTGTTTTTGTTGCCTTCCTCTGGACCTGGTCTAACAGATACTTGTTTTTCCTGTGCTGGGGACCCCAGTGCTGGACAGAGAACTCCAGGTGGGGTGCCATGAGAGCACAGTAGAACAGGAGAACTGAACATGAGCCAGCAGTGTGCCCAGGTGGCCATGGCCAACAGCGTCCTGGCCTGTATCAGCACTAGTGTGGCCAGCAGGAGCAGGGCAGGGATCGTGCCCCTGGACTCAGCACTGGTGAGGCTGCACCTCGAATACTGTGTTCAGTGTTGGGCCCCTCAAGACAAGAAGGATGTTGAGGTGCTGGAGCGTGTCCAGAGAAGGGCAACAGAGCTGGGGAGGGGTCTGGAGCACAAGTCTGATGAGGAGCAGCTGAGGGAACTGGGGGTGTTCAGTCTGGAGAAGAGGAGGCTGAGGGGAGACCTCATTGCTCTCTACAACTGCCTGAAAGGGGCTTGTGGTGAGGTGGGGGTTGGTCTCTTCTCCCAAGTAACCAGCGACAGGACGAGAGGAAATGGCCTCGAGTTGTGCCCAGGGAGGTTTAGATTGGATATTGGGAAAAATTTCTTTACTGAGAGAGTGGTCAGGCATTGGAACAGGCTGCCCAGGGAAGTGGTGGAGTCACCATCACTGGAGGTATTCAAAAAACGTGTAGACGTGGCACTTCAGGACATGGTTCAGTGGGCATGGTGGTGTTAGGTTGATGGTCGGACTTGATGATCTTAAAGGTCTTTTCCAACCTTAATGATTCTGTGATTCTGTGTGATTCTGAGAACCACCTCCCTTGACCTGCTGGCCATGCTTCTTTTGATGTCGCCCAGGATACAATTGGCTTTCTGGGCTGCAAGTGCACGTTGCCGGCTTATATGAAGCCCTTAACTAGGGTTTCATTATGTAGGCAGTGTATGCCAGAAAAATCGTTAGGTTATGTGGTAAAACTCCTCAGCACCTCCAAAGAGCACAGAGACACATTTAGCGGAGGAGGGGAAGCGCAAATAATACTGCCCAGGTACTCCCAGGTGCATCACAGGAGGGCCATCAAACCATCAAAGACCCATCACAGCAAGCCCAGAGAACACAGAAGCACGGTGGCAGGCAGGGGATCCAAATTAAGGACTCGGAGGAAGGGCAACCCCATCCCAGCTCCTCCCAGGGCTGTCCCAGGAGAACCATCATCCCCATGGTCCAGGCATGAAACCCATCACCGTATCTCGCTGGGAGCTCTCTGTATCACCTTTCAAAGAAGGGTGGCTGCCTAGGGGTGCGTGACTCACGGGATACAGGGAAAAAGTATTTGGGGATAGTACAGGATTTATTATGGGACGCTTAGGAGAGGAACCAAAGATGGGCAAAGGGAGGGATTTAGGAGATTTGGGGAAGAAAAAGTGTGGGAAAGAGAGGGATAAGGGAGTAAAAGGGTCTACTTGCATGTAAGCAGAGACTAAGCAGTATGCAGACCTGGGGGCATGACCAGGCCAGACTAATCAAACCTGGGAGCATGAAGCTGTAGCAGCCTCTCTCCAGCTATCCAATCCACCATTTTCCTCTAACAATAATCTATGGTCTGGTTTAGGTGCTTCCAAGTAATCCAAGCTACTGGATTTACTTTCTGCTGTTATAGAGCAGCCTGGCAGTGTTTCATGGGGAGGAATCCAGTAAGGAGCAAATTCTCAAAAGAATTGTGGAATTTCAACTTTCTCATCTACTCAGTCTGCCAAACTGATCTCTTAGCTTCCTGAGGACAATTCAAACCTTAATCATTGTATGGAATGAAAGGAAAAAAATTACTGCAGAGGTTTGCTGGCACAGGTAACTTTTACTTTTTCACTGAACAGTTAATTTACCACTGAATAGTTCCTTTTGACTGCTGCTTTTTATGCTGACTCTTGCACTTAAGTTTATTAGAAACACTAGACTACCTTGGCTGTGAAAAGTGAACAGTCCTCCAAATCAAAGGAGTGGGCTCATGAATTGGTAACTTCAGCAAGTATTCACTGGGTCAGGGACCAAAGGTTATCACCTTACCTCTCATATTCATCTACAGCTTTAGAAAGCTGAACAAAAAAATCATCCAGTCCTGTGCCAAGCACAGCAGAAACACCAACCACCTATAAAAGAAAACCATATACCAGAAGAGTAATTAAACCAAGTTTTTAGGTAACTGATGGATTATCACAGCTGGAAAAACTAAGCAGTTTCTATCTACAGCACTACAAACCATTTTGGGTGTAATACTGTGTAGTGTTCCACATAGGGCACTTAAAATATTTTTGTTTTGACTAAATTATCATAATCTGTATGAATGGAATCACTTATTTATTCTCATTGTCTTTCTTGTAATATCCATAAAGCCGTTTGCTTGCTTCTTCTTAAGTAAGAGCTGACGAAAAACACAATTAGCTGAACCTTTTTAGCACAAACTATGGGATCATTAACATCCTCCAATGTATAGTGTTTTCAAGGAAACTGAATGGATTTGTCCTCTCAAAATCTGGTAAGTGGAAAAAAAACCCCACACTTTTTCTTGCATCAGCAAATATGTAGGATTTTTTTGTTTGCTTGGTTTTGAGATTCTTTCCCTTCTTCCTACATAGTAAATTGCCCAACTGTACTCGACACTTTCAGAACAAGGAAAATTATCTCAGATGGGAGATGCTGCAACACAGAGCATTACCTCTTACCAGCCTATCTCAGCTTTCTTCTGATGATTCACAATTCCGTATTAAATGATACAGGCTGCCAGTCAGTGTGACAAGCAACTAAAGTTCCTTTATGTTCAAACCAGCAAATCCTCGCCCCCAGTGCAAGGCTCATCAACAGATTCCAGTTCAAAAGGGCAGTGCAAAGCTCTTTTACAGAAGGACAGATGGTTAAAGTGGGAAGATGCCTCTGGAGATCATCTAGTCGAACCTCTCCTGCTCAAAAAGCAAGCAATTAACTAGAACAAGTTGCTCAAGATCTTGTCTGAGTGTGTTTTGAGTATCTGCAAGGATGGAGACTCCAGAATTTCTCTGGACAATCTGTTCCAGTATGGTCAAATTAGTAAAATTACAGTAATTCTGTTTTCCTCTTCTGTTAAGAGGAACATAGTTTCCTGTATTTCACTTCATGTCTACTGACTCTTATCCTTTCATAGGGCACCACTGAAGAGAGCCTGTCTCTGTTTTCCTTACATCCTCCCATCAGCTATTTATGCACATCAATAATATCCTCCTTGAGCTTCCCCTTCTCCAGGCTTTTATAAGAGGCACTAAAAAAAGGAAGATTCTTACCTTCAGTGAACTGTAAAATTCATCCAACACTAAACTCATAGAACGAGTCAGGTTACTGACGTAGGATGTCTCTTGATTCAGGGCATCCTGAAAAGTCTCAAAGTCCTGCATCCATTCTACTGCAAAACTGTGGTCAATTATATCAGTCTGGAAGGAGAAGAGAAAATCTTCTGAAGTTATTACTTCTGAAGTTATTATTATGATGAATTTTTAGTCTTAGGCTGTTAAGTAGGCAAATTAAAAATTTTAATTTTAAAGTTACTTTCAAAATTCTGATCTTTTCAAAATATTCAGCCCTGGTCTGAAGTTTTCCAAGCTCTGTTTATAATCAAACCAACTAGTTGAATATAGGAAAAGAAGACAAACAACCACTATCCCAGTTTTAAATAGGCATGTTTAAGGAAAGAATTGCAAGTTTGAAGGCTTCTATGGTTCACTGGAAAGGGGCATCCAAAAATTGCATACTGTACAAAAAAGTTTAAGTTGTAAATATTAGATTGTATGGTTGAGACCAGACAAGAACAGTCTTCACTGAAGACCCCATCCATTCTTGATTGCCTTGGGGTCAGCGGGGAAGAGGGAGCCATTTCCACGTTGGGTAACAGCCTACAGGATCTTTTTATAAAGTGAGCTGTGCTCTAACCTGACGAAGTTATAATCTAAACGCAGTGCAAGATGATAGACACAAACAGGTGAGATGGTTCCATAATTTTACAGGGATTAGTATGTAAACAGTCTATTAAAGAGTTTTATAAACACATCTTGCCACATGTATATCCACTATTGTCACAGTATAGAGACATTTAAAACTCTGATATATTTCATCTCCCAGCACCAAGGGGAAGGAGGAAAGCAGATAAAGAAAGTATTGCCTAGCATTACTCAAGAGATTTGAGACAGAACTGAATCCATCAAGGGTCAAAGCCTGACTATTTAGAGTTAGCTTGATTAAATTCTAGAAATAAAATTAACTCTACAAATTACTTTTGTTTTTTCCCCTCCGCAAATTTTAACGTTGCTTAAATCTGTGTGTTTGTCACTGCCCATACACCAGTTCCTTGGGATTCTTCCATTCCCATCAACACTAAAATTTAAAATGCTTGTCAAAAATTTCTGCAAATGCTGTTGGCTTTACTTTTTACTGAAGGCTAAACATCAGATCAAAATGAAGGTTAAAGTAATGAATCTTAAGCCTTGGGCCTACCTTTCCCTACCTATACTGATGAAGTCCCATTTCTTTCAGTCTTTCAAAAAAATTTATTTTCTTAAGAATGATTTTCCTACCTCATGCCTTTTTCTACTAAAAAAGCCTATCAGCTTATTCTAAAAATACTGTCTAGAGTTATAAAGAAAACAGTGTACAAAAACTTGCTAAGTAAGCGAGCAGATATGAAAGACATGCATGGTTTGGGTCACGGGGAAGATGTGTGTAGTTGGACAGTAATCCTACTCAGCTGGTGTGAGGCAAAATTTCACATTCAAACATGGGTTTTCTAGAGGAAGCGTATGGGATATACGTGCACCCACACACAAAAGATTGCTAGGTTGGGGAGCAATTCCTGGAATACAAAGGATGTCTGTGGGGAAAAGAAAGAATATTCACACCAAAAATCTAATCTTTTAACATGTGAAATTTTTATGTTTAAAGAGCCAGCTACTTGTTAAGTTCAAAATCATTCCTTCAAGTCTACAAGTACCTTACACAACAGTGGAGATGTATACCTAGGCTAGTATCTGCTTTCTGGCAAATACTGGCATATTTTTAGTGTTACTAATCAGGACCAAACACCTTTTGTTAAGTTTTGCCCACTACAATACATGGGACTCCTTCCTCAAAACAGGCAGGTGTTACACAATTCCTACTGTGAGTCATCAGCCTGCTGCTAAGCAGAAAGAAATAATGATTAAGACAATTGTTCTGAGGAAGCAGGGTACTGTAAGAGCAGATTCAGTAATGAACTTACCCTTATGTTACAAAGTTTCCTTACAGCCTAAGGTTAAGGTGCAAAACCTTTTTCAAATGGTTACTGTCATCTCTAACTCAAACATTTGGGTTTGATAACCGCCAAACTCTGATTCTTCTTGTGCATTTGTATATCAGATTAGAGACCCTTTTAGATTTGGTTTTCAGCCTGCAGCTCGCTCCCGGCCTCTGTTTTCTAGAAAATCTTTTATTGTAGTAAGACAAAGACACTACAGCAAAGCAAGCTTAACAGAACAACGTTCCACTAGGACATAGAAACCACAGCTTTAACTTACTTTGTTCATGACAACAATGAAAGGTAGCTTTGTCTTGTACAGGATGCTGGGGAGGGGAACAAAAAAACCCACACACAAAAAATGTTAAAAAATTAATTTAAATTTCACTAGAATAGAAAACAAGTTAAGCGTAAGGCAGGCAAGACTTGTGCTAAACTGAATACATTTGACTTCAAAAGATAATTATTTTTCTCTGTATCAATTAGAATGTAATTTTTACCCAGATCCTTCTTACCACAGTTGAACAAAATATGCCACCTCACCCTTCAAGATGTAAGTGCACATCCGTAAGATATAAAATCTCCTTCTACACACCCAGTTGATTCCGATTACTATTTCTATGACTCTCAGATCCCAGTTTTTAACTCTCTTGGCATTTTCCAATTATTGTGACTCAAACCTTAGGTTTTGAAATATTATTTGTGAACTGAGCAATGAATTCAAATAACTCAAAACATCTACAACGCAAAACTACCTTGAAACATGAGCCTACCTATTCATTTCACTGTCTGTATTCTAGCACCTTTTGCCCAACACTAATGTCAGAAAAAGCAGCATGTGATAAGACACATTTTGCATACTCCTACCACAGTGACATAGCTTCTGACCTCGATACAAGGGTTGATAGGGTTTTTTTAAAACATTTTACCACCATTTACCATGAATTATTACAGCTCTAGGTATGTTGATCTTTACATAGGTATTTACTCCCTGGTTTAACATGAAAGAAAACACATAAATCCATGTACAAGGAGGAAGACAATAAATCAAGAACTCCATGCTATGCTGAGCTCCAAACAAATCTTGAACAATCACTGAAATAATATTAATGAAATAGCCTAGTTTAAGCTCTTTTTTGTAAACATAAAATATTTTATTCTATCTTGATACATCTTAGATAAATTATTTTATAAGCAACAGGCAATGTGTTATATCTGATGTAACTAGCCTTCATCACACTAAGGTCTTACGGATTATTTAATGTTTTCAGTTGGAGTTTTGACCCAATGACCTCAGGATGTCCACTGGCACCTAAATTATTTTGCTTATCCAATGAGAAAACCACTAAAGGCAGAGAATAACCACAACAGCAGATTAAGTGTATATGAGGCATCAAAGTGCACTTGCAGCCCAGAAGGCCGATTGTTGGAGCAGGGCCAGAGGAGGCTCCAGCAATGCTCCGAGGACTGGAGCAGCTCTGCTGGGAGGACAGGCTGGGAGAGCTGCGGGGGTTCAGCCTGGAGCAGAGAAGGCTTCAGAAACAGCTTATTGTGGTCTTTCAGTATTTAAAGGGGGCTTATAAGAAAGACAGAGAGACTTTTTAGCAAGGCCTGTAGTGACAGGATAACGGGCAATGGTTTTAAAACTGAAAGAGGGTAGGTTTAGATTGGACATCAGGAAGAAATTTTTTATGATGACGGTGGCAAAACACTGGAGCAGGTTGCCCAGAGAAGCTATGGATGCCCCATCATTGGAAATGTTCAAGGTCAGGTTGGATGGGGCTTTGAGTAATGTAATCTAGTGAAACCTGTCCCTGCCCATGGAAGGCAGGATGGACTAGATGGTCTTTAAAGGTCCCTTCTAACCCAAACCGTTCTATGATTCCCCTCCAAAATAAGTATCAAAGAGACTCAGCAATCAAAATAGATGGACTGCATTTTCACCTTTTCTTACCTGCAGGCATACAGCATGTTGGACATAAAGGTGATAGGGTTAGTACTGCGAGAGGTGTCCATCACATAAACAACAACCGAAGGAAAAGAGGAAGCCTGGAAACACAAAGTAAAAGATATTTTAATTAGAAGTACATGCTGTTCAACAGCCACTTCTTTCACACAGCCTCACTGTCAAGTCATGTAGAAAACACTTACCAAGGCCTCAGTTATGATGGTTCCTGATGCTGACCAGGTGAATACCTCAATTTGCCCTGGTGTGTCAATAATAACATACCTGTTAAGAAGTCACCCCCGACAAACAATAAGGGAAAATTAGTTAAACATGAGGTCCTGTTCTGGCTAGATTACCATAAGCACATAACAGCAAATCACAGGATTATTCTGTTACAGATCAGATAAGCTTCCTCCAAACAGCAACAAGATTTATGGGCATGCCTGAAAATTTCCTGAATTTTCTAAGAAGCACATACTCTCTTCAAACTCTTCAGAAGAAGAATTAACTGTTGTCTACTCGAACAGTGCGTGAGAAAAAATTACAGTCTAATGGACAAGAAAAGCAGCACTGGAATCAGCAGACATTTCTTTGATGGATCCAAAGAAAGTCTAATTTATCTGTTCTAATTCTGTGCCTTTTTCCACATGAAATTTATACCAAGGCTGAAAAAAAACCTAGAAGACATGCAGAGAACATGTTTAGAATTTCACATGGTTGTCCCACACTTATCCCAGAAAAGTAGAACTTGGTAGAATGTACTCACTTGGATGCATTTTGTCTTTTTTCAATAAACTTCATCACCTGATGGAAAAAGGAGTATACTTTGTATTTAGGCTCACAACATTAAATTTTCATAATCATTTCATAACAGTAACTACATTAACTTGCACAGCTGCGTGTACGTATCAAAAGAAGATTAAAGTCTCTAAGCTTTTCAATGTGTGAAAATGCCCTACTAAGGAATGATGGAAAATGATCAGACACTGCATAGGTCAAAGACAACCTTGATTTTGTCTGTGTTCTAGTACCTGGCTAAAGAAATGGTATAACAAACGCAGTTGTTCCCTACCTGTTTACTAAAAGATTGTGCACTGTCTCAATATCTTGCATAAGTTCCCACCCCAGCGCTGATTTAGCATTATGATTTAAGAGAGCAGTCAATTATCAAATAACCCTAGGAAAACCTAACCCATTTCCGGAAGTGACCTTCCCTACTTCAAAATCAGAACATTCATATGAAAGATTTTATAGTGAAGATAGTGCAACAGAACATTATGTACAAAGACTAACGAATGTTCTGTATATGTGGCTTCTAAATTTTACTTTTAAAAAAGCTGAAAAACTGAAATCTCTCAAATGAAAGCTAAAGCACTTGGACTGCTTAGTAAAATATATGGTTCTGTATGGAGAATACTCATGTAACTCCAAAGAAATACTAGGAGGCTAACCAAACACAGCGCGCTCTGAGACTCCAAACACACCCCCCACCCCCCGACGAGTCTCCAAGCACAGTATTTGCCACACAGTATCACAAATCGCGATAGGAGGACAAGGCGTAATGGTTTTAAACTAAAAGACGGCAGATTTCAACAAGATACATTTTTCACAATGAGGGTGGTGAAGCACTGGCCCAGGTTGCCCAGAGAGGTGGTTAGGTGCCCCATCCCTGGAAACACCCCAGGTCAAGTTGGACAGGGTTCTGAGGAACCTGATCTAGTTGAAGATGTCCCTCCTCATTGCAGGGGGGTTGGACTCAATGGCCTTTGAAGGTCCCTCCCAACCCAAACTATTCCCTGATTCTATGATCACATAGGAACAGCCTCGTACCTGATCAAATCTTGTAGCAAAGAGATTGAGTGAGGTCACTATTCCACCATTTGGGCCCAGCCCATATCTAGATGCTTCATTTAGGAAAAGCAGATGTTTATGGAGACCTCTGAGGGCTTCTTTTTCAATCAATAGTGGGCCATGTACAACGCGCATTGGATACCTTGCGGCAAAAGACAATACCCCTAATACACAATTACATCTTCTAAGTGATGTAGTAGCATAACAAATACAAAGTCGTCTCTCTCTTGCCCAAACATGTGATGGACAAAAGGAAAAGGGGCTATGCCATTGCTTCCCCAAGCATTATCATTGTGACAAAGGGAAAACATACGTATGTGTATACATCAAAGCCATCTTCGTCTTTCCAAAAAGAGTTACAACACAGGCAGTAACTCAGAATTTAACAATGCCCTGAATGCACTTAATTTTAAGAATTTATACTTCAAAAGATAATTGAAATATTTCTTGCACAAATAAATTTTTAGCAGAATTTAAATGCTAATGGGAATGAATGTTGTAAAGATACTCAAAACATCAGCTTAGAGGTGAATATTCCAAAATCCTTTTTCATGCACACAGATCTGTATACTAGTTATGTTCACAGAAACAAAGAATTATTTTTTTAAACTGCGTAAGAACCAGCACCGATTCATCAGTACATGTTGTCTTCTATGGCCACTACTCTCAGTATCCAAACACGAGGCCAGATACCCTCCTTAAGCACTATTTCATGAGATGCTTAAACTCTAGCAAAGGCTAACAGACACAGTAAAGCAAATAATGCACCTACATACCAAAGTGAAGCTTATACTTGGATGTTTTGCTGGTAACTCCAAATCAAACAACAGACAAAATCAAGAATCCTATCCCCCACAACCTTTATTCTTCTCTAAAATATTAAATTCAAGAGTCACACTAGCAAGTCAAATCCAAACACTGCATATTACTGCCACCTGCACAAGCTATTACTTAGGAGACAAAGGACCTCCATACCGCTCTGGAAGTGTGGCCATTTTAATATAATGTTACTGAACTACAGTCAAACTATTGTGCAGCAAGAGCGCACAGTCGAAGTCTTTGAGATTCAGAAAGACAACAGTGCTTTGATTACAGTCAAACGATGGGAAAACTGTTTTCTCTACCTACTACAAATAGGAATTTGCATATTTGTTTATAACAAATAAAATTAGACATGTTAAAACATGGGGGAAAAGGCTGCTGGCTTCCACAAAGAAAGACACAAGCTCTTCAAAAGAACAGAAAAAAAAAAAAAGATGTGGGCAGAGAGCCCATTATTTGTAAAAATGTACTATTAGGCAGAATGACTTTTAACACAGAAGAAAATTACCTAAGGAATACCAAATCTTGTAGAACATACGTTTCTAACCTCACATGCAAGAAATACATAGTCAAAAACTTCTGATCTTCACATAACATTCTGCATTACTGCAATTCCAAACGCCTCCTGCCCCCTTTGTCGTGGTGTGCAGAAGTGACAGACAGATTTCACAAAATCTGAGATTTCAAATATCATTATTTAGACAAAAAAAGGATACTGTTTCATGACTTCTTTGTATTTCACAGTGTCCCGGATATCTAGAGGAGGAAGTTGTATAAATAGTTTTAGAACATCACTTTTAAAATAACCTTCTTATTCAATTTGCTGATAGGTGAAAGCTCTTCTTTTTCTAGCAAGTCTCCTTTTGTCTCAGTAGTAGATCTATCACCACCAAAAATCTCTTAAGTAGGATAAATAAAATCTAACAGATTTGCTATGCTGTCAACATACATATGAAATTAAATGTAATTCATGCAAAACACCACCAATTTAGGTATTTAGCAGTAACTGCTTCAGTTTAATTTTATTCTCAGCTGATCAACATCAGTTAACAAAGTAGACATACCCAACTGTATTATTAGAGATCCAGCACTTGAACAGATACTCTAATTATTCATTTGACGTAAATAACACAACTTTGGTATCCACGCTGCCTTTCTTATCCTCCGGAGAGGCAGGCTGACAAACTTTAAGAGACAGGATCCTCACAAAGCTAATGCTTGATAAGGCCTTTGGATCGGCTAAATATAAGGTCTGTTTTATTGTTAAGGTATTTTCTCTAAAATTCACATATTTTAAAATGCTTTAAAGAAGTTATTTGGTAGCACATACGGCTACCACTGTTCTGGATGTAGGGAAGCAGATTGAATCTGCTCCTACGTTCATCACTGACAAAGGAAAAAAAAACCCAAAAGAACCCAAACACATCAAATCACTCCGGATGACGTAGGAAAAAAAAAAAAAGTACAAACGCGATGGAAGGATGCCGCTGGTCCTAAAAACTCACACGTTAAAGACTGACAGGAGAAAGGAGTTCAATTAAAAAAAAAAAAAGTCTTAAAGTCCTTCTTGTCTTAGAACTTGGAACCACTTAAAGAGAATACAAGCAACCCAGCCAAATACCTCACACACCCTGCCCCTCCGTCCCCCGCCCCGGTTCCGCAGAACATGACAAGCAGTATTCCAAAAACGCTGTTATGTACCTACGGCAAAACGCGCTTTCTTCTGGCGGACTCCACGAACAGGCCACACGGCTGGCTCGGGACCACCCCCCCACACACCGCCCGCCACGGCCAGGGGCTCAGCCGGGGCGGCAGGACTCACCGATGTTGGCGGGGAAGGGCAGCTCGTGCACGGCGGGGTCCAGGTTGATCACGTACGGGGGACGCCGTTGCCCATGCAGGTGGGCCGCGAGTCGCTAAGGGGACACAAGCAAGCGTCGGGCCCCGCTGGACAGGAGGACAGCGCTGAGGGAAACCGGCAGCTCCCCACAGCCCCCCAGCCGCCCCTCACCTGCACGAAGGTAGTTTTCCCGGAGCCGGCCATGCCCAGCACCAGCACGCACACCGGAGGCGCCTCCGCCAGCCCGCTCGCCGCCGCCATCTTCCCAGCACCCGCTTGTCCTTCCGGGACGCGGGGAGGACGGCGGGGGGGCGGCCCAACAGCACCCCGCCATGACGCGCGACTGACCCGGCTGTCGCACTGCCGCCGTCGTCGTCGGGTACGCGCCACGGGCTCGCGCAGCCTACCCCGCGCCGGACGGCCCGGTCGGGGCCCGCGGGCGGCCGACGGCACCGCCTCGCAGGGCTCGGGGCGGGCTGCCACCGTGAGGAGGCGGCCGGAAGCGGGCGGGCGGGACTTCGCGGTCGTGCGCGAGCGGGCGGGGCACGTGCTGACGTGGCGGCGGCGGCACCATGCGGGGTAGCGGCGGCGGCTCGGTGAGTGCTGGGGGTCCTGGCCGCCGGTGCTGCCGGCTTCTGCCCCGGGGGCGCGCGGCCGGGCTGTGGTCCGCGGGCGGGCGGGGGAGGCGCACGAGGCCGGAAGCTGTCGCGAGATGGGTTCCCCCGTCGGGATGGCGGGAGCGGGCCGGCGCCACCGGAGTGGCCGCGGTGGGACTTTGCTTCGCCCCGAGGGTCTCGCTGGGCTTCGGACTGGAAGGAGAGGGGGCCCGGCCCGGTGCTGAGTTGCGCGGGCGGCGCGGCCTTGGCTCGATGAGCGGTCCCGGCCCGTGTGCCGTCGCCAGTCGGCAGGGCCCTGTCCCCCAGGGGGCGGCGAGCGGGACCCGCTCCGGGCTGCCGGAGAGCCGCCGGCGACGGCGGTAACGCCTGCTTTCCGTTTGACCGCCTGGCCGTCTGCTGATGCCGAGCGCGGGGAGCGGCGGGCCCCGCTCTGCTCGGCTGAAGGCCCAGGAGGGATCCGGAGCAGGCGCTGCCTTCTCCCGGTGCCGGTCTTGTGTTTTATCCGAAAGCCCTTCGTTGCGGGAGGCCGTGGTCCGTGAAGTACGCAGGCGCAAACGGCAACGTGGGACCGAAACGGGGAGTTCCCCAAAGGGTGCTGGGCCGTCACGCTGGCCCCGGGTCCCGGGGTTTTCCCTTGGGGGTCGGGACAGTCATGGCAGCGCAGGACTGCCAGAGGACGGGTGCTTCCACGGACACCGCTGCCTCGTGGCTGTAGGACTGGCACACTCGCGGTTACTACATCGGTCTCCTGACCTCGGTGGGAGATTCTGTGCTTAAACGCCACCTTTCTGGACGCGTTGTTGTGGAGCAGCCAGTCGCTAGCAGCAAGCCGTGTTCCAGGACACGGGAGTGTCCCACAGGCCAAGGGAGGCAGAAATGGCCCACTTGCAGATGAAGTTTATTCATCTTTTCAGGATTTAGGCTGCTCTTTCTCTCTTTCTGTCCTGTGCAAGGAAGTTGGCTTTTTTGTTTTCCATATGTCCAGCCCTTGGGCATTCCCACATACTTTAGGTCTCAGTTTTCTAAGTGGGAAGTACACTGTGTAAATAAAAAACGTTCAAAACTTAAACACCAGTTTCTCTAGATGTTTCCTTCATAATGGCTGCTATCAACTTCCCAGAAAGGAAGGCTAGACAGATCATCTGTACTTTCCTTTTTTTGTATTGCAGATCCTTAACTGTGACTAATCTTCACTTTTATGCAAAATGTTAAAGTTAAAAAAAAAAAAAAGCTTAAAACGTGCCATGTTTGTCAGTCATCTAGGTTCTTCTAATGGTAGATTAGACGAGTTCATTGCAGCAGACTCTGCCTGCTTGTTTGTTCTTTTTTATTGTTACAACTTCACAGGCCTGATTTTTTTTCTGGCTGCTCCTCAGTGAGGTTCCTCCATGTTTCTGGTGTAGGGGTTTCCCAAGGACCCCTGTTTGCACTACTGGATGCGTGTAAACTGTGTCCAAGTAATACAAACACAAACATTCAATTGACTTTCTTCCAAAAATGACAAGATATGATTGTGAAGTCATGGATACAAGCAGTTGTGAATGTCTCTCCTGCTGCTTCCCTAACCTTTCCATGAGAGGAGACGCTGGGGCTGGAGGCCCAAGGGCAGTCTGACACTCCATAGTCACAGTTTAAGAATTCGTCTAGTTGATGTCAGCGCCCGCTACTGAATTTCTTACCCGGTGTTTACGGCATCTCTCATTGACTGTCCTGGGAAGAGTGAACTACTGGTTGTTCCTGTGCATAAATTACAAGGCAAGAAGACAGATTGAAATTAATTTTCTTCCAGTGCATTTTTTTTGTGGTGAATTTTATTTGCCTTGAAGCTGCCTCTTCCCTAGTCTTGATACAGCACCTGAAGTTTCTCAGCATCTCCTCCTGACAAGTCACCACATTTTTATGCCTTCTTCAAATTCTGTCGTATCCCTGTTAGCTGTTTTCTCCAGATAATGTCTAGCATTTATTTCTAATAACTAAACACTTCATAGCATGGTCCAGTTGATAATGTGCATTATGTTTTTCTATAAAGAAAATAGGTAATTTATCCATAATCTTTCTTTTGTCCCAGTTTCATATCCAGTTCCTGTATGTGGCAAAATACTACCTCTGTTCCTAGGTTACAGTTTTGGTATTTCATATGCTTCTACTGGGCAATGTTTTTTGTTTTCTAGTTTGTATAACCAAGGTTTTTGTGCGGGGTTTCCCAATGAAGAATGACATTGAGTCAGTATTAGTACTTGGAAGAAGGTGATAAATGATTGTCCACACACCAGGAACAATGTACAGCAAATGAGTTGTTTATACTGATTTGGGAATGTCAATGGTATCTGGTGTCTTAATAGGAGTGTAAGAAGCAACAAGCAATAATTGGCAAAAGATTTTTGTTAAATAAGAAGGATTCTGTGATGTGGATAAAGTGAACATAGGGGCAGCTGATGGAGTATGACAAAATGAAATAAAAAATGAAAAGATGATGTGAAAGAGACTAGAGACAACAATGTTGGCATGGTAAATGCAAGAATTATTTCATTAAGGAAAAAGTAAGTAGTATGTAAAAAATAGTAAGTTAGGACCTAAAATATTTGTCATCATCTGATAAAGTCTAGGCAGAAAGAGCAGGTACCACTGAATGAATTGGAGACAAAGAATACTCCATCGTGCCCCAATGCGAGGGGAATGATTTGCTTTCATATGGGGAGTGTAGAGGGGGTCATCCTTATTCCAGATCTAATTCAGGTGGAGTTGAAATGGTTGTTGCAACTTCCTTGTTGCAGAAAGCAGTGGTTTCCTTTTCAAAGTGCAGGTGATTGTATTTAACTGAAACGTGAAACACAAAGAAAGAAAAATTATGCTGCTAATGTAAATTGTTTTACTTTGTTAGGACACCAGGCCTGGACATCACAGACAACAGAAGGTCAAGAGGTCTCTGGGAAACAAAAAGTATGTGAATGTTCCTTGTTTAGTTTGACTGAGGGCAAGAACAAAGCTGAGAGATTCCTATTGGAAAACCATATCTCGTCTTTACGTAATGTTCTGAATTTTAAGAGCTGCAATGATTTTGGTTTGTGTGACGAGAGTCTCAACTGACTTTTGTTATTTGTTTGCAGGAAAAGTGCTTTTCTGACACTTGAAGGGATATTAGCTTTCATTTGTTTTTAAAAGGATTTTAACACTGGGAAGATATATATTGTATGTTCAAAACCAAATGGTGTTCCAAGATCTGTATTTTGACTGTCATTGCAGCTGAAAGGTTTTAATTTGAGAATTGCTCTCCCCATCCTTCTGCAGTAACTCCTTAAACATAGTATATACTGATCTGATCTGGTACAAACAGTGCCCCCCACTTATTAATTTCTGAACTGATGTGTTAAAACATGTGAGCTCCACAGCTCAGGGTGTTGGGAGAGTATTGCTGGGATGGCCATCGCAGTCATCATTCAAGCGATCTACTTATTTCAGTTTGTGAATTGTGGTAGTAATGGGCTATGTTGAAAAGTGTTTCTGTTTTCTGTCTTTCCTCTTACATTAACAGTATTTGCCCAGAGAATAGATACTCTATGTTTCTTGACGCCTAATCATTTTGCTGTCATGTACAGTGATGTAAATGTGCAGGCATTTCAGGGCTGTGCGAAATATTTGAGAATAGTGAAGCAAAGTTGCCTCTGATGTCTAGGAAGAAAAATCAGTGCTGCTGGCTAGTCTAAATTAGTCTTAATGTAGTGTGATTTGTAGGATATACTATAAGGCTGTCTTCATTGCTGAAAGCCTTGTTGGTTAAAATTCTTAGAACTAATTGTGTAGTGTCAGCTCTGACTCTGGGAATACATACTGAAGGAGATCTTGCCCTTTGTGGGATGGAAAAGGTCTCTTTTGTAATGATGGGCTACAGAAGAATTCTTTATATTCCACATTGATTGCTTAAGGATAAATGTATATTTTAAAACCGAGATTAACTTGTGCCTACTTCTTGACTTGAGTGTTTGAAGTAGGATGGATAGTTTTTTCTTGTTTCTCTCAAATAGCTTTCTAACATTCTCTAAAAGATGTACTGAAAAATAACATTTAGGATCTTTTATCTTGCTGGCACTTCTCGGTTCACAAAACTCAGGAGATTCAATGAACTGTGAGATTAATTTTTAGAGTACTTGGGAAGATGAAAGGTATGTTGTATGTCAAGTTATTGTGGTTGTGTGTGTACGTATGCATATATATGCATAGGATTTCAAGTTCATGTTTTCCAGGTCTAAGCAATTTGAGGCGGTGGAAACTACTGTCCTAGGACTGAACAGTAACTATGATGAGACAGTCAGCAACATTTCTTCTGCCTCACCGAAGAGTCAAGTGAACGGAAGTGCAGAGTCCAGAAGCAAGCGGACCATTCGCAGGCCTGCTTACTGGTTGGAAATGAGAGGAATAAAAAACAGCATTAACAAATCTTCAGAAAGAAAAGGTACTCATCACTCTTGGCTCAATGCAAACCTGTTTTTCTCTCTGGTTCTTTTATGAGAGATTAGATGACTTCTGGAAGACATGCATCAGTTTAGCCACAAATTATGAGCTTGGTAATGCTGTCCATGTATTAGGAGAAATAAACTTCCTCCGCTGCAGAAACATAGCTAAAATTCTCTGATGTTAGCAGTTCCTTTTGAGTGACTTGTCTATTAAAATTAATGATTCTGTGACTGAAGTCAGTTTTATCTATAGAAGAGATATGTATAAGGGTTCTGCCAATCATATCAGGAATATGCTTTGAGAGCTTTAAAAATTGAACAAACAACACTAAAGATGTAGAAAAGGGGACCGTTCAGCAGTATTCTGGATCAGACATGGCTTTTGTGGTTGGTAGATTATTATTGGTTTTTTAAGGATGTTTTTATTTGTTTTATTTTCTCCCTTCTGTCACTTATGATTTTCTGATTTGGAGTGGTTTGATCCTTATGTTGTTGTAGGAACATTCAGATTTCCTGGCTTAGGAGCTATTTTCCAAACTTCTCATGTGGCGGAAAGACAAAACTTCACTCTTCTTTAATGCACTTTCTTCTTATCTCTTAAGTCCACATCTGTATTCTGGTGGGTCTCCTGAGACAGACCTAGGAGGAAGGTGTCTGTTTCTTTGAGTTCGTCATTTGTTCCCCTGCCTGCCATGTGCTTCTGAACTTCTCTGTGTTCATGGAGATAAACCTTTGATAAGTCTGGAAATAGTGAGGGGAGGTAGGATACTATTTGGGTTTTCCCACCTGCCATTGTTTCTCTATGCTCCTTTTTGTGTGTGTGCAGATGAGCTTTTTATGACATAACCTTTTGGCTCTTTTCCTGAGGAGTATTATTTTCCAGACCATGCTGTGGCACTGTTTCTTCCATATCTTCTGTGTTGGAGGACTGCAGGCTGTGGAGTGCCTAAATGTTACTTAGTCAAAAGGCTGTGTCTAGCTCACTGGTGTCCAGCTGCCTTACAAAAACTACTTTTTTTTTTTTTTTTGAAGTGTTGAATACAAGGATAAGCTGAGCAGCAGCAGACTCAAAGCTGTTATCCAGACTGAATAATGAGACTGAAGCATTTCTGTTCTTACTTATAAACAGGAGAAGTACTATTGAAAGGCAAGAGGAAATCTGAGCAAGGAGAAGGTGAAGATCTTAAAGACTCTCCCAAGAAGAGGCAGAAGATTTCGGGTAATACAAATAACTTGTAATTCCTACTTACAAGCCTCCAGGTACTTCAGACTTCCTCTCTGTCCAAATGCTATCCTCTGCTGTCTTCCAACTCTATTTCTGATTCTGGGTATTTTGTTATAAGGAGACTGGTGACTAGTTTCTGTTTTACAGTGGGAAATGATTGTTCTAATTTCAGTGTTTCTTAAAGTCCAATGAAGAGAGGGAGGAGGGAGGAAAGGAAGTAGGGGAAGTATAGGCTGGTCTACTTCATTTCTGTTTCCCAAAAGATTCTGGACTAACTAATCAGACAAATTACTTGTAAACATCGCAAGATTAATGACAAGGTGATAACAGTAATATGGGTTTGTTAAGGAGAAATCAAATGCAGCCACTTTAATTTTCTTTTACTGCAGAGGTGAAGTGGAGAAATGCTTGATTTCATAGGTCTTTCATGCCTTCGAAGGGTTGTTAATCAGTGGTTAGGTGCAAAAGAAAGCATACAAGTCGTGAAAGTATGAGCAAGTGACACAGGAGAAGTAAACATGTGCTGTCCAGTCTTGCAAGGATGAGGTTATGAAAGCCAAAGCCAACGTGGAGTTGAATCTGGGAAGGGGTGTGAAAGGCAACACGAACAGGAAAGGGAGGACTAGGAAAGCATGAGTACACTGCTGAACAGGGCAGCGGAACCGGCAACAAATGCCGTGGAAAGGCTGAGGTACTCAGTGCTTCCTGTGCCTCAGTCTGTATCAGTTAAAGGAATCCTTCAGGAATCCCAGATGCCTGAGACCAAAGGGAAAGTCTGGAGCAAGGAAGCTGTGGTGAGTTGACCTTGGCTGGACGCCAGGTGCCCACCAAAGCCGCTCTATCACTCCCCTTCTTAGCTGGACAGGGGAAAGAAAGTATAATGAGAAGCTTCTGGATCGAGATAAGGACAGGGAGAGATCATTCAGCAGTTACCGTCACAGGCACAACAGACTCAACTGAGAACTAAAAGGAAATCTTTAAACACCTTCCCTCCACCCCTCCCTTCTTCCTGGATTCAACTTCATTTCCGATTTCCTCAAGCCTCCTCCTCCCAGCTGGCACAGGGAGATGGGGAATGGGGGTTATGGTCAGTTCATCATATGTTTCTGCCACTCCTTCCTTCTCAGGGGGAGGACTCCTCACACTCCTGCCCTGCTCCAGTGTGGGGTGCCTGCCACAGGAGACAGTCTTCCACGGACTTTTCCAACATGAGTCTTTCCCACAGGCAGCAATTCTTCATGAACTGCTCCAGCCCGGGTTCCCCCACAGGTGCCATCTTTCAGGAAGAGGCTGCTCCAGCCTGGGCCCCCCACGGGTGCCATCCTTCAGGAATAGGCTGCTCTGTCCTGGGTCCCCCCACGGGTGCCATCCTTCAGAAACAGGCTGCTCCGTCCCAGGTCCCCTCACGGGTGCCGTCCTTCAGGAACAGGCTGCTCCGTCCCGGGTCCCCCCATGGGTGCCGTCCTTCAGGAACAGGCTGCTCCAGCCTGGGCCCTCCCACGGGTGCCGTCCTTCAGGAACAGGCTACTCCAGCCTGGATCCCCCCACAGGGGCCGTCCTTCAGGAACAGGCTGCTCCAGTCTGGGTCCCCCCACAGGGGCCGTCCTTCAGGAACAGGCTGCTCCGTCCCGGGTCCCCCCACGGCTGCCGTCCTTCAGGAACAGGCTGCTCCAGCCTGGGCCCCCCACAGGTGCCGTCCTTCAGGAACAGGCTGCTCCGTCCCGGGTCCCCCCATGGGTGCCGTCCTTCAGGAACAGGCTGCTCCAGCCTGGGTCCCCCCATGGGGTCCCAGGTCCTGCCAGCAAACCTGCTCCAGCCGGGGCTCCTCTCTCTCCCCACGGGGCCACAGGCCCTGCCAGGAGCCGGCCCCAGCATGGGCTGCCCACAGGGTCACGGCCTCCTTCGGGCATCCCCCTGCTCTGGCATGGGGCCCTCCCCGGGTGCGGGTGGACATCTGCTCCCCCATGGAGCTCCATGGCCGCAGGCGCACAGCCGGCCTCCCCGTGAGCTTCCCCAGGGGCTGCCGGGGAATCTCTGCTCTGGTGCCTGGAGCCCGCCTGCCCCTCCTGTGCTGACCCGAGTGTCTGCAGAGCTGTTTCTCTCACATATTCTCACTCCTCTCTCTGGCTGCAATTACTTCGTGCTGGTGTTTTTCCCCTTTCTTAAATATGTTATCACAGAGGCACTACCATTGTCGCTGATGAGCTTGGCCTTGGCCAGTGGCGGGTCCATCTTGGAGCCTGCTGGCATTGGCTCTATTGGGCACAGGGGAAGCTTCTAGAAGCTACTCACAGAAGCCACCTCTGCAGCCCCCCGGCTGCCAAAACCTTGCCATGCAAACCCCAATACATTCCACCCCTCACCTCTGTGAATCACATATTTAAGAATTATCATTAAAATCCACATTCATCACACAGTCTTAACAATCTTCACAAACTCCGCTTAGATCAACAAAAAAGAATGCCCCACACCAAAATCAAAATAACATCATCACAACACTGAATGAAAGCGGACAATTCACACACACAATCCACGCCTCGTCCCTTCACCACAAGTATAACAACTGAAATTCCCCATGATCATTCTGTTCTCTGACATTCTTCAGTCCATGATTTGCCTGTTACCTCTCTCAATTACTATCCTTATCTCAAATTCCTCATGCTCCACATTGGGTGCCAAAAAGGACTGTGGTGGGTTGACCTTGACTAGATGCCACTAAGCCAGCTCTATCACTCCCCTCCTCAGCAGGACAGGGAAGAGAAATTAAGATGGAAAAAATAACCAAATAAGTGGGTCAAGATAAAGGCAGTTTAATAAGCAAAAAGCTAAGGCCACATGCGGAAGCAAAGGAAAACAAAAGATTTATTCTCTGCTTCCCATCAGCAGATGATGTCCAGCCACTTCCCAGGAAGCAGGGTTTCAGTATGCATACCGGTTGCTCCAGAAGGCAAACATTGAAGAACAAATGCCCCCCCCCGCAGCATTTCTCTTAGCTTTTATTGCTGAGCTGATGTCATATGGTATGGAATATCCTTTCGGCCAGTTTGGATCAGCTGTCCTGGCTGTGTCCCCTCCCAAGATCTTGCCCACCCCCAGCCTACTGGGGCCAGGGGGAATGTTGGAGAGACAGTCTTGATGCTGTGCGAGCACTGCTCAGCAGCAGCCAAAACACTGAGCTGTTGCCAACACCGTTCTAGCTGCCCATACAAAGCACAGCACTGAGGGCTGCTATGGGGAAAATTAACTCCACCTCAGCCAGACCCAGGTCAGAAGCCTACAGTCAGTGACGGAGGACGAGGTTAGAGCACTTAAAGAAATTGGACATACCTAAGTCCTGTGAGGCCTGACAGGTTGTACTGAGTGCTGAGAGAGCTGGCTGATGTCATTATGAGGCCACTCTTGATTATCTTTGAAAGGTCGTGGCGACTGGGAAAGGTTCCTGAAGACTGGAAGAGAGCAAATATCACTCCTATCTTCAAGGACAGAAAGAAGGAAGATCTGGGAAACTACAGGCCAGTCAGCCTCACCTCAGTCCCTGGGAAGGTGATGGAGAGAATCCTCCTGGAAAACATTTCCAAACACATGAAGGACAAGGTGGTGATTGGGAGTAGTCAGCATGATTCATGAAGGGCAAATCATGCTTAATCAACCTGATAGTGTTCTACAATGAGGTCACTAGCTTGGTGGACAAGGGGAGAGCAGTGGATGTTGTTCACCTCAACTTTAGTAAAGCTTTTGGTGCTGTTTCCCACAACATCCGCATAGACAAGCTGACAAAGTACAGGTTAGATAAACAGTGCAGTGGATTGAAAACCAGCTGAACATGCAGGCGCAGAGGGTTGTGATCAACAGCACAAAGTCTAGTTGGAGGCGCATCACTAGTGGTGTACTCCAGGGGTAAATACCGGGGCCAGAACTTTAACATTTTCATTAATGGAAATTAATGGACAACGGGACGGTGTGCACCCTTAGCAGGTTCACAGATGATACAAAACTGAGAGGAGTGGTGGTACACCAGATGGGCGTGCTGCCATTCACAGGGACCAGGACAAGCTGGGGAATTAAGCAGAGAGGTTCATCAAGGAGAAATGTGAAGTCCTGCAGCTGGGCAGGAATAACCCCATGTACCAGCATATGCTGGGGGCTAACTTTCTGAAAGTGGAGAGAGGGTCCTTGGGGTCCTAGATGACAGCAAGCTGACCATGAGCCAGCAACACACTCTTGTGGCAAAGGCAGAGCCAACAGCATTCTGGGCTACATTAGGAAGAACATTGCCAGCAGGTCGAGGGAGGTGATCCTTCCTTTCTGCTCAGCACTGATGGGGCCACATCGGGAGTACTGTGTCCAGTTCTGGGCTCCCCAGTATAGGGTTCCAAAGATGATTGAGGGACTGGAATCCTCTGAGGACCGGCTGAGAGAGCTGCAGCTCTTCAGTCTGGAGAAGAGAAGGCTCAGGGGGAATCTTATCAAATGTGTATAAATTCTTGATGGGAGGGAATGAAGAAAAGGGAGCCAGAGTCTTCTCTGTAGTGCTTACTGACAGGACAAGAGGCAACGGGCACAAATTAAAACGCAGAAAATTCTGTCTGAAGACAAGGGTACACTTTTTTACTATGAGGGTCGCCAAACCCTGGCACAGGTTGCCCAGAGGGGTTGTGGAGTCTCCATCAGTAGTTACTCAAAATTTGACTGGATACTTTCTTCAGCAACCTACTGTAGCTGACCCTGCTTGAACACAGGGATTGGACTAGGTGATTTCAGGAGGTCCCTTACAACCTTAATGTTTCTGTGATTTCTGTGAAATAGAAAAAAGTATAAAATGATGGTTCACGATCTGTGCTAAGTTCAATTCTAATTACTGTTTTTGTCACCAAGGACTTGGAAGTATGTAGACAGCACGAAGCTGAAAGACATGGCAAGTGTGTTGGAGAAAAGCCTGAAATGGAAAGTGGTCTTGATGTTAGAGAAACAGTTTAAAAAGAGAATGGAATATAATCTGTAAAATTAAAGATACTTTTGTTAGGAAGAAATATTAGCACAGCTGAAAGACAAAGAAACCTCCTAGGTGTCAGTTCTTCAGAAAAGGATTTGAGATTTATAACTCATCAAAAGCTGAATAGGGACCAACAGTGTCAAAATGGTTTTTAAAAAGGCAGATGTTACACTGAGGTGTCTGAGCAGGAATGTAGACTTTCAGACATGTGAAGTAATTCTTTTGCTCTAATGCAGGGTCACACTTGGAGTGCTGTTTCCAGCAGTGGGCACTGCAGTTCAGGAAATGTGTGGACCAACTGAAGAGAACAGGGAAGAGAAGAGAGCAAAAAGCATAACCCATGAGAAAATACTGAAGCAATAAGAGTTGTTTAGTCTAAAGGAAACAGGAAGGAGTAGAGGAATGGGACTGCCCATTTGGTTGTCAACAAGTCATTAGATTGGCTCAGCCATACTGTGAACAGAGGATATTTCAGTGTGAAGAGTTCCTATTCTCTGAGCTTTGTGTATGATACAGATACCTGGATGGGACTAACGCCTGCAGCTGTAAATATCTGTGGATTTTGAAAAGGAGTAGGGAACAAAATCTTGAAAATCCTTTTTTAAAAAAAAATGAACATTTCTAAATGAGTAGCTTTGAGACAGCAGACTAAATAGCAGCCTCCTAGCAAAAAAATGTCTGCTTTTTTGTAACAAGGCCTGCAGGATTAAGTCTTCTGGTCATTCTTGTTTGTGTTATAACAGGAAAAAAACAGCAAGCTGGAACACAACAAAACTCCAAAACAAAAGGCCACTGTGTTCAGAAAGAACCAGCAACCTATGGCATAGGTAAGAAGAAGAAGCAGTTGCTCAGAATTGTTTATAAAGCAGCTAAAAGGTAAATTTCATTCTAGGATTTGAATCTGAGTGACAGCTGTATTTCTGGTGTTTCCGTTTTGTTGTTCACTTCACTGTTGACAAGAGTTGGCTGCTGTCCTTTTGGCACTGTGTCAGTACTGCAGAGCAAGATTGGAGGGACTGCATACTGCCTGATAGTGCAGTTCCACGTGGTTTTACCACTGCATAATGGAACAGTGAAGGGGGAATCACTTTTTGAACTGAGAAAAAGCCTGTTAAAATCATTTCACTATAAAACTCATAAAAATATTTTTACTTTTTTACTCAGCAGCATACGTTTGCAGGAAAAACTCTGTAGCTGTTGCTGCCAGATCACCTGTTCTGGTAACCTGTTAGCCAGAGACCCAAGCAGTCCATCCTAGAAAAACAACATTAGCCTTGACTCAGTAAGTGGAATGACTTGGTATGTGTAGCTCACAGCACTCATTAAATACCCCAGTTTTCTGCCAAGTGCTGTTTGATTCACAGACTTTTCCCCCAGCCACCTGGGGAGGGACAACCCTTGCCTATTATTACTGGGCAAAGAGGAAAGCCTTTAGATCTTTTTATGATGAGAATTCAGGCAGATGGCTGCTAAGCCACTTTCTTCACAGAACCCATTTCAGTAACTTATAATCCCTGTGGATTATGCCAACACTTTTTTGGCATTTCAGAAAGAGGCCAGGAACTGGAAACAATGCCACACAGGGTGCTTTTCCCTGGCTGTTGAGTAACTTGGCTTGGTGGTGCAGCTCTGTTCACTTTCAGCACCAAAACTGCTGGCTAACATAAGTGAAGTTCTAAAGATTTGGTTAGTAGAACTGAACCATGGCCTTTGTGTGAAGCTATTCACTCACATATGTGACTACTTTTTTTGTGAAAACTCTTTTGCCGAATGAAAAGCTTACTCTGCATGTTGAAGTAATTGTGTAATAAAAATGAACGAAGGATAAATCTCTACTGAACAAGTGGAAGAACACTCCTCGCAAGGGGATGGTAGGATTAAGAGCTTTTATAAAATGATCTCCCAAAAGGACTGATGTGTGCCTTGTAACATGACACATTTAAAGCTGCAAACAAGCTAAGCCTTTTGAAGTGTGGCTGGACACGAGGACCTGTTTCCTTCTAGGATGCATTGTGCACATCAAAGGGAAAAAAAGATACTGTGATTGCAGTTCTATTGCAAACTCTTTGTTTTGACAGGTAGTATGGAAGAGCGATGGTCTTTGGAAATTCAGGACAAAGGCCGAGTTACCTGTCCAACATGCCGGGCTGTGGTGAGAAAGACTGTAGAAGGACTGAAGAAACATATGGTAAATTGCAGGCAGGTAAGAACACCAGAGATGAGCAATGTTTTCTTTACTCCTTTTCAGCTAACTGATAGAAATGCCTTTATACTGTTTTGTGTTGCATTTAAACCCAGTTTCATCTCATCATCATGTCTCTAAGCAAGAGTCCTTTACACATCTGTGAGAGGCTGCGCTTGGTGCTTCTTGCTTAGTGTTTTGCTGGAGGTTTGGAGTAGTGAACAAAGGTGTAGCTATTTCATTGTTCCCCTAAATTTTAGGCTCCATAAAATCTCTTCTGTTCTTAATGGGCAGTTACCAGGCCCAAATAAAATGTTCTGCTCTCCTGCTCCTTTCCCCCAAAGTTTCCCATTGCTTTGGTTAATTTACAGTTACATGCACCATGCCCATGTTTATTTTTAGGAAATGTTCACATGTCATCACTGTGGGAAGCAGCTGAAGTCTTTAGGAGGGATGAAATACCATGTCATGGCAGACCATAACAATCAGGTAACACAACTTCTGTGCATCTAAAAATCCTACAGGCAAGACAGTCTTCTGTTCCTTCCCTGGTGCACACAGAAACAGAACATGGTGTATTTTTTCAAATGTGGTAGCTGCTCAAATCTTGTCTACCTATTATTTTTCCTGTGAGATTTGACATCTGAAAAAACAGTAGAACGTTAATCAGAGATGGTAGGTATCCTACACCTTAGAAACAGGGGATGAACTTCTGTTTAGGCTGGTTATGTGTCACACATAAAAGGCATTCTCAATCAGAAGAAAAAAGATTGTTCATTAGGCTGCAATTTTCAGTCCTTTGCTAGAAAGTAGGATTTTTTCTACATCCAGGCAATGTCTCCTGTTGTAGTTGTGAAGAATTAGAACTTTTGGAAAGGTCATTCAGAAGTTTGGGTAAGGTTTAGCCAATCCGTTACTGTTATTTTTTATGTAGTTCCCAGTACTGTGCTTTCTGAACCTACAGCTGTACTAGTAAGTGAAAAAGGCTAGGGAACATGTTCTGGCTATGAGGAATAGGTCTGTCACTCAGTTCTAACTTTTTATTCAGTCTGAGTGTAATATTATTATCATAGAATCATAGAATAGTTTGGGTTGGAAGGGACCTTTCAAGGCCATCTAGTCCAACTTCCCCTGCAGTGAGCAGGGACATCTTCAACCAGAGCAGGTTGCTCAGAGCCCCATCCAACCTGAACTGGGGTGTTTCCAGGGATGGGGCATCCACCGCCTCTCTGGGCAACCTGTTATAAGGTAGTGGAGGAAATAACATACCATCAGAGAGAGAATAGAGGAGAACTTGAGCTCTAGTTTAGCATAGATGAATAACTATTAAAGGCAGTTAGTCTGCTTAGCTTTAGTTAGGCTAAGTGGAAATGGTAGGACCAGTAAATGCTAAAGGTACATGACAGAGACGAGTAAGTACTTTCCACAGGCAGAAGGGGAATTACGGAAATACATACCCTTGTCCTTCCCAGCAGCTACAGCTTGGGACCATTTTTTATCAAGGTTTCATTCATAGATAGCTATCTAAATGGTAAAACTCTTATCTGCAGAGTGGTTTTCAGGTGGTTTACTCCTTTTAAAGATAATTCAATTGTTCTGGGATATAGACAGTCATCATTGTATTAGATACACTTCTGTAAAATTATAAGTTGCAAAGATTTAATTATTTTAGAAGCTTTCCTTCAGTAGTGTATTGAGTAGCAAATTCCCTATGAAAAGAACTGTAAATGCTGACCATCCTGTGTTTTTCTTTCACCTTTCTGCTGTGCTTTAGCCAGTCGTGAAGGAGGGAGGAGAATTGGATGAGCAACTTGAGCGAGATCGCCTTCGGAAGGTTTTGAAGCGTATGGGAAAACTAAAGTGTACAAGGGAGGTAAGCTGCATTGTGCTAAGTATCCTGAATTAAACAGCAGTGCATACATGAACGTAAAATATTATGAGAGTTCTGCTGGGTATGCTTTGGTGCTGGCCAAAGCTTGATTTGTTTCAAGAACCTAGCTGTGCTTTTGAAACAGAGAATCATAGAATCGTAGAATAGTTTGGGTTGGAAGGGGCCTTTAAAGGCCATCTAGTCCCACCCCTGCAGTGAGCAGGGACATCTTCACCCAGAGCAGGTTGCTCAGAGCCCCATCCAGCCTGACCTGGGGTTTTTCCAGGGATGGGGCATCCACCACCTCTCTGGGCAACCTGGGCCAGGGCTTCACCACCCTCGTTGCCAAAAATTTCTTCTTATATCCAGTCTGAGTCTCCCATCTTTTAGTTTAAAACCGTCACCCCTTGTCCTGTCACTACAGGCCCTGCTGAACAGTCTGTCCCCATCTTTCTCCTCAGCCCCTCCAAGCCCTGGCAGCTGCGCTAAGGTCTCCCCGGAGCCTTCTCTGCTCCAGGCTGAGCCCCCCCAGCTCTCCCAGCCTGTCCTCCCAGCAGAGCTGTTCCAGCCCTCGGAGCATTGCTGGAGCTTCCTCTGGCCCCGCTCCAGCAGGTCCATGTCTCTCCTGTGCCGAGGGCTCCAGAGCTGGACACAGCACTGCAGGGGGGTCTCCCCAGAGCGGGGCAGAGGGGCAGAATCCCCTGCCTCGCCCTGCTGGCCACGCAGCTTTGGGGGCAGCCCAGGATGCAGTTGGCCGCCTGGGCTACAAGTGCACGTTGTGGGCTTCACACATGACTTGTTAGGTGACTTGTGGTGACTCTTGCTTACACTAGAAAGGGGTTCACCTTTGGTTACTGTCTGATCCCCATTCGAACTCTTTTAGAGAGGATAACTAGGGTAATTGAAGTGAAGGTTTTATTTTTATTATCATTTTTTTTAAATGGGTCCCTTAAACTGGATGTGTAAATGTAGATTCAGCAAAGGTGTGACTTTATAAATGCATTCAATGGAAGATGTTAGGGAGGAAGAAGTTAAAGGATAACCATTTTACCTTGTAACAGTATTATAAACTGTTTACAGAATTACACAGTTGTTAAGGCTGGAAGGGAACTTCTGAGGTCATCTAGTTCAGCCCCTGTGCTCAAGCAGGATCACCTAGAGCTCTTTGAGTATGTGATGTGTTGGTGTCATCAAGGGGGATTGAGAGGACACTGGATTGTTTCTTGTGTGCACCAAAAGTATTTTATTAATGTGTGCTTCTGCTCTTTGCTTAGTTGTTTGTGATATCTGGGAAGATGTTTTATGCATAATTAACTGTGTGAGTTTGTTTGTGGTTTTTGAAAATATTGAGATGAGCCACAGGAAGAGAAGGGGATGGAGGGCAGCTAGATACATGTAAGAACATTAAACATTTGCTGATGCGTGTTTGATTTGTCCTGTTTCCAAGCTCAGTGTCAAGTTGATCACTGGATTCAGGGTTAGGAGGTATTCTAGTAAGTGACATCCATAGGAACCATTGGAGTTTTTGTTGTCCTCTGCTGCAGCATGAGACAATAGCTGTATCCTAGGAATATCTGAAAGTTTTATTTACCATCACCCTAATATTGCTGTGTTCTAGACAGTTTGACCAACCAACTAAGTAAGAAACCTTCCTCTTTTTCTGCCCGACTCCTCCATTTCTATCTGAAAATCTTTCTGTTTTGTGCATCCTCATTTAACTTCTTCCTTCTTCATTCCATATATCGAAATTTTGTATTGCCCACTACCTATGAAGAAGTTCTAAGAAACGATTTCTCCCAGTTGCAGCCAATTCTTTGTCACAGATTTTGTCTGTCTGAATAGACTAACATTAAAGTTTACTACCTGATCGTCTCTGGTCTGGCAGGAAAAGTGACAGTACTTTGGTCAGCAAACTGTGGATTCTAAACACTTGTGATCTTGTGATCACTTGGAGAGCGTTTTTCTTCTGTGCATTTTTCTTCTGCATTGACAGGGCTGTACAGGCAGCTTCACTAGCATAATGGGATACCTATATCATGTTAAAAAATGTGGGAAGGCTGCTTCTGAGCTGGAGAAAATGGCTATGAAGTGCCATCACTGTGGAAAAGCATACAAATCAAAGGCAGGACTTGTCTACCATCTCCGATCTAAGCATGGGCCGGTAAGTGCAAGTTGCCGTAGATAGTGTGGTGATACTTCAGCCATTCAGACTTGAGACACATGTAGGCTTTTGTCTGCTACTTGTGTGGGTAATTAGGGATAGCAAATCTTTGCATTTTTCTGTCTCTCTGGAGTATTTTGTCCTTGATACTTTCCTTCTAGCAGCAGCTGTAGCCCTTCTGTGACTAGGGTGAAGTTTTTAATAGTAAATCACCATGGCAGCAGTAAACTTTCCCCAGCCTGACTTTTGCTCCATGGAAGAATGATGGTAACATGTATAACTTGTGAGATGCTTTTCTTTGCTCTTAAAAGACCCAACACTGGAGCAGAACAGGCAGTACTACGCTTGCTGTCCATGAGGGTTTTACAGTGAATGATTTGACATTCTTTCAAGACCAGTGGCTGCATGAAACTCTCTGCTTGAGCCTTACTTCTGTGACCCGCCCTGAGAAGATCTGGGGGTCTGTCTTGCTAGTGGGATGCACTTCTGTCCCATGTCTGTGACAGTGAACCACAGCTGCTGCAGCGTTTTTGTGAGGGACTTGGCAGAACATTTTTCCACAGTATTTAGTGTAACTGAAACAGGAACTAGTGAAGGAGGCTCACCTTTTTTGGCCTTCATTGCAGGTCACTTTCCTCCATGAGGAGAGAAGAACAGAGAGCCTGAAGGAAATAAAACGGGAGCCAAATAACACAGGCAGAGTTCAGAGGAGATCTGCAAAGGTGGCAATCTACTATCTCCATGAGCTAGCTGGAGAAGAGCTGGCCAAAGAGTGGCCCAAGAGAAAAGTTCTGCAGGACTTGATTCCAGATGACCGGAAGGTACAAGGTCTTCAAAATGCTATGTTGGGTTTGAGTCTGTCTTCGCATCAAATGAGTCTTGCGCTGGCATCTTCGCAGTGCTGCCAGTGTTTAGTGGCCCATGGAAAGCAGCATTGAAGTAGTATCTTGTGGGAGGGATCAGGTTTTTCTCTCTCTGGTCTTAGATTGCAGTATTGCTACAGTAGCAATCGCTGTGGGATAAGTATTTTATCCAGGCAGGCTGTAATGACGTTCAGGTCCTATTGCTGTAAAGCAACAAAGGCAGTTACAGGCAGTATGTTTCTCACCGGTCATAGGCTGCAGATCACTGCTGCCATGCAGTGATATTTCGTAGTTTTTCAGGCTTCAGAGTTTCCAGGAGCATCTTTTAGGCTGTAAGGGAAACCCAAGGGAAAAGGATGATTTATGATTTTAATGAGGTAAGTACATTTAGAGGAATTGTTGTAGTCAAAGTTATGGGAAGTTTTGGATTCTGGTATTGTGGGGGTTTTCCAGATTCAGTTATGTTATCGGGAATGTGGCTGTTAGAGTAGGAGAAGAAACAGCACTTCTGTCTCACAACCTGGGAGAGAAAGGGACATACTTGGCACTATGTGTAGCCAACATTCCTTCCAGCTTTCAGTTCCATCTCTTTATCTCAGCTGAAATATACTCGTCCTGGACTGCCCACATTTAGTCAAGATGTGCTGTGCAAATGGAAAACGGAGATAAAGATGTACCGAAGAGTCCACTGCCCAAATCAGGTAATCTTTGTATTTCTGAAGTCTGAAAGGGGACAGATTTCAGGTTTGTATGAGACAACAGCTTTCCACAACCTTGAAACTGCAGTTTGTCTCTCTGTGGGAGACAAATCCTGCTCCATCTCAGTGCGATTGGTTAGTATAACCAAGACCCTGTTTGGACTGTTGCCCAAGGGATGATCCCTCTGGGGGTGTGTTTGCCCACTTCAGAGTCAGTAACTTGGTGTCAGACTGATCCAGCTTTCACATCCAGCTGGGAGCTGGTCCATTTGTAGGTTTGAGAAGTGGAAAAATGACAAGCCCCTGCCTGTCTAGCAGATATACTGAATCTAATTATAGAAGGGAGGAATAGAGATGGAAATGTAAGAGTAGAGGGACTTTGGCACAGCACTTAAGTTTTCTTTTGAAAGCTGGAAATAGGCTACAGCACTGTCGTCCTGGTCTAGGGATGCTTATGCACATGCACTTAGTTTCTCACAATCCCACACAGCAGTCACCAGTCAAATCCAGTGAGAAGTGGCCCCACTGGTGGAAACTATGGTAGATGTGGCACAGCTGACCCTCACTGCTGGAGAGCCGAGGGTCAGTGGTGGCTTCTGTCTGAGACAATGCCTTCCCTTTGCCCCACACCACCCCCAGCACTCTCCCCCTATTTTCACGCTTGCTTCATTTCCAAGTGTAAGAGTTGCAACATCATGTTATATATGGAGCTGTCCCCAGAAAGCAGCTCTCCTGTTTCACTGCCCAGTAACCCAGAAGCATGTCTTGCACCTGCCTCCTGTTTCAGGGTCTGGGCTGTTGGCTGAGCCTGGTCTAGTATCCCAAGAGCGATGCCTGAAGCTCCACATGGGGTAGGCCTGTAAAGCTGCCCTTTAGCGGAGACGGTTAATGTCCGATGTAGCACTGCTGCTCTGTGCCACTAGATACACGAGCAGGGCAGGAGCGGTGGAAGTGTCCCGTACTTGCCCCTGTGCTTTGTTTGAAACTAATTTCCGCTGCACTTCAGGCAAAATGCACACTCTATGATTTTACTGAGGCTTTTGATAGAGGGTGAATGTAACTGTGACAGGAGTCTATTATGTCTAAAGTGCTCAGAACCTGGAAATAGTTAACTTACTGAAAGCTTAAGTCTCTTTCAGTGGTCTTTTTACCAGAAGTTTTCTGCTTTCTAGGACTCGGTATCTCCCTTCCTTTACCTTTCTTGTCACTTTTGGAATTGTCTTCCAGAGAATAAGACTTTCTTGTGCAGGAGGAAGTGATTTCTTACTAGAGTGTTGCTGATATGTACTTCTTTTACTGTTTCAGGGTTGTGAATCTGTATACGGCAGTGTCTCGGGACTCAAATCTCACCTTGGCACATGTACCTTGGTTGGTAGCCTTCCTGTACTCACTCTCTTTTATAGCAATAGCCTGACTGTCCCTGTCCCTCAGATATCTCCTTATTCAAGCTGTTGTCCTGCCATCTGCTAATCTGAGTTCCTAACAATTTGAGTGCTTCCCTATGTGCTAATGGGGTTGCCCATTGCACACGCTTCTTAAGGCAAGGAGGAAGCATCTTAATGGCACGCACTTCAGTGAAACTGCAGTCCTTGCTGTGGATTCACAGCTACAAGAGCATTTTTTCCAGGTACAGTGTTGGAGACCTTGTAACATCTTACAGAGCAGCCCTATGTTTTGTGGGCATAACTTGTCAATAATGTGAGTGCTCCTGTAGCTAAAGCATTGTCTTGTATGAATAAGAGTTTCTACTTCTTACTGCTGGGTTATATATGAGCAAGATTCAAATACAATGTACAGGTGTATCAGCCTTCAAGGAAGCAATTGCTGATGGATTTTTTTGTTTTGGTGCCAGGGAGACTTTGTGGCTGGTAAATACAAGTGTCTTCTGTGTGAGAAGGAGTTCATTTCAGAGAGTGGGGTCAAGTATCACATCAACTCTGTGCATGCTGAGGTAAGGCAGGCAGGATGGAAATCCTGAAACCCTAGGTTGTTAAAGGTGGGGAGGGTGTCTTGGGAAGGAAATGCTGGATGCTTGCCCTGTTTTCTTTTTTCCTTGCTGCTGGGAACAGGGTCCCGGACTCAAGTGGCCTTAGATTTGCTTAAACATAGCTGGTCTTACGCGTTGGTCTGGGCAGCAAGGGTGATGTCACGTCTCATGCCTTGTCCCAAGCTGCTGCTGCTCAGTTCAGCTTTTCAGCATTTCCCGTGCCTTTAGCCAGGCAATTGCCAAATCAAATCTGAATCCTCTGAGAGAGAGTGACACCTGAGGAGGACCATTGAAGAACAGAGCTTTGTTAGGCAGGTGCCTTTCCAGATCTCACATTTTAGGAAACCCTGGTCCCACAAGGCAGCTTTATTATAAGCCCCATTCCACCGTCAGTACCAACCTGTTGCATTCTGAACCCTCCAGGACTGGTTTGATGTGAACACAACTACCACCAAAAGCTTTGAGAAGCTAATGAAAATCCGCCAAAGAGAAGAGCAGAGGAAGCAACGGAAGAAACGTCCTTTGACCCGGGGCAAAAAGAAGAGAACTGGGACCCTCGCTGCCAAGAAGCTCCCCACTGCTGGAGTAGAAAAAATGAGGAGAAGTAAGAGAGGTCGTCCACAGCGGGTGGACAATGAGAGTGCAAGTAGTGAGGAGGGGGAGCCCCAAGTTGCACAGAGAGCCGAATTTCCAAAAACCAGCCGCAAGCGAGGCCGGAAGTAAATCCCTAGGAGGAGAGAAGGAGTAATCCTAAAGCTTTTCAGTTACAAGTCCCACTTCTGTCAGGCTCATAACCCACAGCACCAATCTAAGCAACCAAATGTCTTTGGGACTGTGACTCCATTCTACTCAGTGACCTTGATTTTGAAACTGTTGCCTCTGGTCAGTTGTGAGAGACTTCAAACCAAAGCTGTGGTACAGAGGCTGCCTCTCCTGGTGTAGTTCCTTTGGACAGTGGCACTAGCAGCGTACCCAGTGTAGTTCCTGCTCTGGTTACAGTCTGTTTGGGTCACATTAGTTGCTTGTTTAGTGGTTCCCAGTACAGCACCTGTCTGTTTTGTCATCTTCCGCTGATGGGTGAGATCAGGGTTCTTTTTTAGCAGTTCTCCCTATAAGGGACTGACCAGTACAGTGTTTGGGTCTCTTTAAGGCGGGGGAAATCCTTTCTTGCACAGTATGCACACAAACTAAGCAGCGCTGTGCAGAATACAAAGGCTTTAGCTTGCCCTGTAACTGTCCCGTCTATTGTCAGCAAGGCTGCCACAGAAGAGCAAATACCTTCCTAGTGTGTGCTCCAGCCTGTTGCACAAGGCACTGTCTCTACTTCATACGCTGATGTTTAGGCTCAGCACCAGACAGTAGCACATGTGCTCTGGTCTGCTTGGAAGTGATGGGACATCATTATTACCCTCATCAAGAACCCAGTATTCCCCAGCATCTGTATTCTGTAGCACTGGGTGTTGAAGGTAGGTAGAGGGTCTTCCAGTCCAGTGAGGAAGAAATACTTTCCAACCTTTTGGAGATTCACTGGCCTTTCAGAGACCCCCAGTAACTAATGTAATAAGATGGTCTTTGTGGGCCCTCTGAAGACTGCGTTTTTCAGACTCACCTGGGAAACAAACTTACAGCAAGACAGTGCATACCTACAATAGCAGTCTTGTTCATGGTGAAACCGAGATTCCATTGAACTGCCTTGCCAGTGTGTTATTCTTTGTCATGCCTACGCTCCCGTAGTGACCTTTTTTTCTGCACTGTACATGCTACCTTCATTGTCTTATATCACCTGTTTATTTTCAGTGCTGCTTCCTTTGTGTGAATGAGGTATATTAGCAGTGGCTTCCCTGTGTGGAAAAGGTTAAAAGAAGAGGGTTCATTATTTTAAGTCATGTGTTGGCATGAACTCTGGATCATAGGGATTATCTTCCTGTGCTCCGTAAATGCAGCAGACGTCATAGAAGCTAGTAGGAAGCAGCACCACAGGCAGTCTTACTCTGTCTTTCAGAGAATGGGTTCTCCAGAATTTCTGTTTATCCAAAGACCCACTGTACCAGGAAGTTGCAAAATTTGACATTTTTCTTGCAGTTTTGCAGGCAACAAAATAGGCATCCGGCTTCATGTTACCTCCTCGTGAATTTTCACTGTCTACGAAAGTTGCTGGTGCTGAAATTCCCAGGGAAGCCACTGCAGTGCCTCATGAACAGGCAGGCTTGTACCTATGTGTTATTACCAGAATAATCACATTGGCCCTGACAGTGGGAAGTGCTGTATGGCTAGGGTGTTCTCAGGACCTGCCTCTCCCATATAATAAGCAAAGCAGACTCCAGCTGAGCACAGTCTGTCTCTCGTCAGTATTATCACTTGTATGGTAGTGAGACAGCATGCAGTGCTCCACTGTGATTTACATGTAGTAGTTACACTGCCTTTTGGAACCAGCTGTCACTGTGGTTGCAGTGCTGCGCTGAAAGTAAAAATATGTGGACTTCTGTGCAGGGTGTGTAAGGTTTGCAGTAAGAGGGGCAAGATCAGAAGATGACAAAATAAAATGTCACCAGTGCAGGAATGTGGTTTCTTGTCTGTTTGGTGTGTAGTGTTCTTGGTACCATCCCTACTTGCACAACACACCCCAGCCTGCCCACTTGGTTGTCCTGCATGCTCTGGTGCTCTTCAGTTGTCTGCACCATTTCTCCTCAGTACTCTACACAGCTGTACTTTGACCACATTATGTTTACTGCCTTCCTGCCCAACAGATGGACAACATGATAAACCCATGAATTAAAGGAGGTTTTTCATAGTGGATTTCAGTCTAGAGTCTTATTTACTGTCATTCATGAGTTACTAACTGGACCTGCTTTGTAGACATGGATGCTTTGTGACTGCCTGGGTTTTGTAGAGTTACATCAACAACATATTTCCCCACATAACATGGCATGCAGAAGAAATCATTCTCCAGCAGTCCATTCATGCTCCATCAGTGTTACAGCAGATCATTTGCTGGATGGCTCGAGCTGGTAAGAGGTGGTGGTGGCACTGCTGCAGCAGCAGGCCACTGCTTTTAAGGAGTATGATCTGTTCAGGAGCCCCTGCATCCTGCTGTAGAGGGACTAAGGCAGGCTACCCAACAGGACAGCAGCAGTGCTCTACTGCTCTGAGGGCATGGGAAAACGTAGCCTCAAGGAAGGAATTTTAGTTGCAGAATTCACAACATCATGTATATCCAGGGCTATAAATATAATATAAAACCAGCTAATTGTACCACAGCCTACCGTGCTAACATTTACTGTTCAAGCACAAGTAAGTCTACTGTACAATCCATTGTTAGGAGCTCACTTAGCCTAACATTTTGCAAACCCAGGTCAAAATTGTACCCTATAGAATTGTAGAATGCTTTGGGTTGGAAGGGTCCTTTAAAGACCATCTAGTCCATGCCCCTTGCCACAGGCAGGGACATCTTTCACTAGATCAGGATGCTCAAAACTTGAGCTTGACCTTCAACACTTCCAATGGTGGGGCACCCACAGCTTCTCTAGGCAACCTGCTCCAGTGTCTTGCAACCCCCATTGTGAAAAATTTCCTCCCTTTGTCCAAATCTAAATATATCCTATTTTTAAATCATTATCCTTTGTCCTATCACTGCAGGCCCTGCTAAAATGTCTGTCCCCATCTTTCTTATCAGCTTCCTGTATATGCTGGCCGCTGAAATAAGGTCTCCCTGGAGCCTTCTCTGCTCCAGGCTGAGCCCCCCCAGCTCTCCCAGCCTGTCCTCCCAGCAGAGCTGTTCCAGCCCTCGGAGCATCGCTGGGGCCTCCTCTGGCCCCGCTCCAGCAGGTCCATGTGTCTCCTGTGCCGAGGGCTCCAGAGCTGGGCACAGCACTGCAGGGGGGTCTCCCCAGAGCGGGGCAGAGGGGCAGAATCCCCCTCCCTCGCCCTGCTGGCCACGCGGCTTTGGGGGCAGCCCAGGACATGGGTGGCTTCTGGGCTGCGAGTGCACATTGCTGGCTCATGTCCAATTTTTTGGTATCTCCATGTCCTTCTCGGCAGGGCTGCTCTCCATCCCTTCACACCCAGCCTGTGCTGATACCATGGGTTGCCCCGACCTGGGTGCTGGACCTTGCACTTTGCCTCGTTGAACTTCATGAAATTCACATGTGCCTGTTCCTCAAGCCTGTCAAGGTCCCTCTGGATGGCATCCCTTCCTTCAAATGAATCAACGACACCACTCAGCTTGGTGTCATCTGCATACCCGCACTCAATCTCCCTGTCTACATCATTGGTGAAGATATTAAATAGTATCGGTGCTAACACGGACCCCTGAGGGACACCACTTGTTACTGATCTCCGTTTGGACATTGAGCCATTCGTGGACTGCAGCTCTTTGGACGTGGCCATCCAGCCAATTCCTTACACGTTGACTAGTCCATGCTTCAAACTGGTATCTCCAATTTATTGACAAGGATGTTGTGTGAGCGTGTCAAAAGTCTTACAGAAGCCAAGGTGGATGACCTAAGTTGCTCTTTCCTTTTACCCACCAACACAGTCACTCCATCGTAGAAGGCCACCAGATTAGTCAGGCATGAGTTGCCCTTTGTGAAGGCATGTCGGCTGTTCCTAATCACCTCCCTGTGATCCATATGCCTTGACATAGCTTCCAAGAGCATCTGCTCCATGATCTTACTGGACACAGAGGTGAGGCTGACTGGTCGGTAGTTCCCAGGGTCCTCCTTTCTACTCTTTTTAAAAATGAGTGTTGTGTTTCCTATTTTCCAGTCACTGGGTGATTAAGTGCCATGACTTTTCAAATATGATGGTCAGTAGCTTAGCGACTACATCTGCAAGTTGCCTCAGGACCCTGGGATGAATCTCATCAGGTCCCATGGACTTCTGTATGCTCAGGCATCTCAGACAGTCTTGAACCTGATCTTCCCCTAAGATGGGTGGAACTTCATTCTGCCAGTCCCTGCCTTGATATTCAGGGACTTGGGAGATCACACAGAATCACAGAATCACTAGGTTGGAAAGGACCTTCAAGATCATCAAGTCCAACCATTAATCCAGCGCCACCATGTCCCCTAAACCATGTCCTGAAGCGCCACATCCACACGTTTTTTGAACACTTCCAGAGATGGCGACTCCACCACCTCCCTGGGCAGCCTGTTCCAATGCCTGACCACCCTCTCAGTGAAGAAATTTTTCCTAATATCCAATCTAAACCTCCCCTGGTGCAACTTGAGGCCATTTCCTCTTGTCCTATCGCTAGTTACTTGGGAGAAGAGACCGACACCCTCGTCGCCACAACCCCCTTTTCAGGTAGTTGTAGAGAGCGATAAGGTCTCCTCTCAGCCTCCTCTTCTCCAGACTAAACAACCTCAGTTCCCTCAGCCGCTCCTCATCAGACTTGTGCTCCAGAGCCCTCCCCAGCTCTGTTGCCCTTCTCTGGACACGCTCCAGCACCTCAACATCCTCCTTGTCGTGAGGGGCCCAAAACTGAACACAGTATTCAAGGTGCGGCCTCACCAGTGCCGAGTACAGGGGCACGATCACTTCCCTACTCCTGCTGGCCACACTATTCCTGATACAGGCCAGGATGCTGTTGGATGTGGGAAGAACAATTGCCAGTGAAAACTGAAGGGGAAAAACGTTGCTGAATACCTCAGCCTTCACCATCTGAGTTGTGACCAGATCTCCTCTCTCATTTATCATGGGGGTACAATTTCTTTTGTCTTTCTTTTCTGACTAACGTACCTGTAGAAGCCCTTATTATTCTTCACATCCCTTGGAAATTTAGCTCCAGCTGTGTCTTAGCTTTCCTGATCCCACCTCTAAACTCTTGTCCAGTATCCCTATTTTCTTTCTAGGATGTGTCCCTGCTTCCACTGCCTATGCATTTCCCTGATGTGTTTCAGTCTGACCAGGAGATCCTTACTCAGCCATGTTGGTCCCCTGCCTTCCTTTCCTGATGCCTTTCACATGGGAATTTATAGTTCTTGTGCTCTCGGAAAAATGTCTTTAAAGAGCTGCCAGTTCTCTTGTGCTCCTTTACTCCTGAGGACAGTTTCCCAGGGGGTCCCATCCACCAGTCCCTTAAACAACTGCAAGTTCCCTTTCCTAAGGTTTATAGTCTTGGCTATACTTTTTGCCTGGCATATACCCCTCAAGACCATGAATTCCACCAGGGCATGATCACTGCAGCGCAGGCTACCACCAATCTTCACCTCTCCAATAAGTTCTTTTGCGTTGGCGAGCAACAGTTCCAGTATATAGCTGTAAGTTTGTACATATGCATGGACATGCACACATATTTTTAAAGAAGGTATCATTTTCTGGCACAAATTAAGAGAGGCCTGCAGTGAAGGGAACGTTTGGTCATTTAATGCTTAACCCCCGCTCTCATGCAAACAAACGGGCTGCAATGACCCTCACACAGAAGGTTGCTGAGGCCTATAATTTTATGTCTGGAGAGGAAGCATATGTGCAAAAAGAATATCCAGTGTTAAATAACAGGATGGCTGGAGTCTATCCTGAGAGGTGGTATGCGATGCAGCCATGGCAAGTTCTTTCGAAGAGGAATGAGCATCAATACACAGCTCACTTCATCAATAAGAAGTTGTCGAGTATTCCTGCAGGCTTTCAGGATATCCCATTTCAAACACAGCAATCTTTTCAGCAGGTGAAATGCAAAGCATCTTTGAAGGAGTCTGAGAGCTGCAAGGGCAATGTACAGCGGTTACTGGATGCCTTTCATTTTATAATACTGAATTTCATCTGCTGTTCCCTCTCCCGACCACCTAGTATTCTAAGATGCTTCAGCATTTCTTTGTGGTTACCCTTCAGTTCTTACTGCTCTGTATAATCCTCAAACCGGGTCTTAGTCCCCGCCCACTTACGTCCTAGATCCTGGGGAAAGATTTTGAACAGCCCAGTGTTAATATGGATCCCGATGGGATTCCCCCAGTGGCCTCACTCCCCTGAAGATGCCAAACGTCTCCTCCAAATGCTTCCTCTAGCCTCCAACAAGACAACCATCCTGTTTAATGCACGGCAGTCTCACTTTTTAAAGAGGTCTGAGCGAGGGACCTCATCAAAGTCTTTTGGAAGTTGAAATAGCCGATGCAGCAAGAACTAGTCGAAGATGCTAGTGGAACTAGCTAGTGGGACTAGACTAGTGGAAAAGTCTTCTTTTGAGGTTTACCTGTTTTCAAAATACTCAAAACAGGTGTATGAAGTCTGTCTCCCTTTCACAGACATCCTGGTCTCCCTCGTACCCCACATCCTTCCTTTGCACGTTAGTCCTCCTCTTTCCCACAGTCCTTATGGCCATGCCCGCTGCGCCCTGGTTTCCCCGAGGTGAAGCTGTCCACCGACCCGGCACATGTACCACCCGTCCTTCTCTGGGGCAGCAGGAGGGGCCATGGCTGCCCCAGAAAGCGTGGGGCCATCCAAGGGCAGGTTAAGTACCAGCCCCTCCCTCCACCACAGCGCGGGCAGGGACCGGCACGTGCTGCGGCACGCAGCGGGCCGAGAGCCCTCCCCGGCCGCGAGGAGTGGGAGCTGGCGAGCAAGCTGACAGCGTGGGCTGCGACTTTCCTAACCTTTCATTTGGTTCTGTCCCACCCAGCGATCACCAGGATTGTTTCTCTGTTTGTGGTTAGTCGATGTTTAAATAAAGGCTTTCCTTGAATAACTAACTGGCTTTTGTTACCTGCTTCTGAAGAAAGGCAAAGAGGCTTGCTTCTGAGGCGCAATCGCGCTTTTTAGAAACAAATGCCTCTGATTTAGAAGACCTTTGAGCGTAATTCAGATAGAGTTTTGGACCTGGTGCAACATGCATAAAAAGGGACAGCTGCCCGATATAACCGCCACCCGCTGCCCCAATCGCACTGCTAAACCTGCTGTACTTTAATTATTAAGTTGACCTACTTACTTCTGAAGACAGCTGGCCCCCAGAGTCAAGCAAGACTGAGAAATAATGTCATGCTTCGTGTTGGTTTCGTTACCGGCATCACAGTCAAGCAGGGCCCAGGGTGACGTCAGCCCTCCAGCCACGCGCTCGCCGCGCAGGTCGCTGGGCAAGCACTGAGGACCAGATTCCCCCGAGAGCCGGTCCCAGCCCCTGGCTCTGCTCCCGAACGCGCTGCTGCTGCGCAGTGAAACGTCCAGGTTACAGGTAACGGCGCTGCGGAGGAAACGAAGCCGTGGAAGATCTCGCCTGGCAAAGGCGAGGTGTTGTGCAACCAGGCGGCTGTGCCGCACAGCGGTATGGCCGTGCAGCCGGGCGTGCGAGCTGTGCTGCCATGGTGGCATTCCCGTGTGCCGTGCACAGCGCGCTGTTCCGTGCAGGCAGGAGGGACAATTTGCTGCTGTCGTCTCTGCCTGAGGTGCACCCGCGATTCACGGTTCCTGCAAACCCCGGCAGAACAGATCAATTTTTGGGGACGTTCTGGCGTCATTAAAACAGCTTCAGCGTCTCTAAAGCTTCAGCACGGGCTAGCTTGCAGGGAAGGGTGCTAAGTAATCTCCTGAAAGCTCCTCTGAATTCTTATGAATGGCTTTTAACAACTCTCAGAACAATGGGAAAATTCTTGAGGATTAAGAAAAGAAAAAAAAAACACACCACCCCCAAAACAAAAAGATATTCTCTCTCCTCTTCCAAGAAAAAAGAAGAAACAGCACTTTAGTGTTGCGTCAGTATTTTAAAAATGACAAGCTGTGTGTTCAGTGTAAGTACAGCTTATCAGCCTGAAATCTCCCAGGCAAACCAACGGAACAGCTGATGTTAAAGGACAGCATGAGTAAAGCCAACCAACATGCTTTCACAGAGAACAGTTTTCTGTAAACGTTATTTTTAAATTAGTTACCAGTCTGGATTGGTAGAAGTAGCTATCGGCATTGCAAATTTCTGCTCGGCCATGTTCTTGGCCCACGTGTCGTATAAAGGCTGGTGGAGCACATTAAATGCTGGTTAGTAAGTGACTGTGAATAAGGATTTGTCCTGGAGAATCCCAGAGCCTGCAGCTATTTGGCATCTTTACAAAGAATGTTAATGAAATTATAAAACAACTGCAAAGAAAATCTGCGGATTAAAAAAGCTGATGTCAAATGAAAGCAATGAAACGACTGATTGTATAATTGTTTATAATAATTATGTTTATAATTTATTGTATAAAAAAGTTTTCTGGAAAAGTTGCTCAACAAAAAACACAGTTATTAAGGTCTCTGCTAGAGTAATTCTGTGAAATATATCATGATGCTTTAGAACAGACAGATGAGTTCATCATGTGCTGTCTGGCCTTAAACCCTGTTAACTTGAATTTCTAGAAACAAAGGAAATGGGTCTCAGACGCATTTTCAGAACAACTGAAGAATGCGCTTAAGTGGGTAAATTGCAAACTGAGTGTAAACAGTGTAACAAAGCAATTGATGAGGAAAAAAGAGGTGGCTAAGAGCAGAGCAACATTATCAGTGTATTCTACATAAAAGAGACTATTACGGAATACAACAAATGGTTCCTTGTTTGTGTCTCTGGACTTAAAAAGCCAAAAATACACTGATCAATATATAAAATGTCAGCAAACAACAACAACAAAAAAAGAAAAAACTGTTTTGACTAAGATTAGCAAGTCTCTTTAGCTCATATAGCAAATTATGTATGGAGTTAATTATGACTGCAAATATGCAGGAGGACATTTCTGATACCATAAAGCTATTTAAGTTACCAGGACTGAACAATATGAGATGCAGAGGCTGAAATTAAAAAAAAAATTCAAATGTGAGGACACATCATTTTTAGTGTAATTAATCACTGGAACAAGTATTGACAGACTACCTGGTCTCTTTTATCACTTGCGCTTGCCCCCCCCGCAGCTGGATTTCTTTCTACATATTTGCTCACATAGAATCTGTAAGAGCAAGGCCAAGCTTGCAGGGGCAATGAGCGGGGGACCCTCAGGGGTCCGTGCTGGTGTAACCAAGGTGGTAGGGAATTAAAATAAAATAGGGTTAGAAAATAGGTTTGTGAATTTGTAGCAAGTTGTAACTATAAGAACATTATGCACCAGCAATGCTGCTCGAGAACCCACCTAACCCTTCCCATCTTGATTTAATTATCAAGGAGTTAAGCGTAACATTGTGATCATGGTATTATGTTTTGTTCTAATAACAAGAAGCTAGAAAGAAGGAACACCTTGGTCAGTTCTATGGTCCAGTGGGTGCGTAATTATTCATTCTATAGTCTTGTCTTAAAACAAAGGACTGTGGGGTGAATGATTGCATATTGGGTCGACAGCCCGTGAAGATCTATTTAGTGTTGCCAAGTTTAAATGAACTTAGAGGGAAAGGTAATTCCGGCAGGGGGAGATCGCGACCACCGACTCAGAGACCACCCACTCAAGAAACCCTCCAACTCAAAAGAATAAGGAAGTAAAATCTCAAGAAATTATAGTGAGCATGCGTAGTCATTTACATGTTAGGCGAGGAATATTTAACCAATCATTGTATGGACACTTGATGAATATGTATTAATCTTGCCTAGAAATGTTTGATTTTTGAACTGATCGACGAACGCAATTTAGGAGGAGCTATCCCCCGTGTTCCCGGCGCCGTGAATAAAGAATGCCTGCCTTTTAACACTACGCTGGTGTTACGAGGTTTATTCCCGATTTCGGTGACACTGACACCAGTGCTATTTAATATCCTCATCAATGATGTAGATGGGGGATTGAGTGCGGGTATGCAGATGACACCAAGCTGAGTGGTGCGGCTGATTCGCTTGAAAGACGGGATGCCGACCAGAGGGACCTGGAGAGGTCTGAGGAACAGGCACATGTGAACCTCATGAAGTTCAGCAAGGCCAAGTGCAAGGTCCTGCACCCGGGTCGGGGCAACACCCAGTATCAATACAGGCTGGGGGATGAAGGGATGGAGAGCAGCCCCATGGAGAAGGATTTGGAGATACCAAAAGATTGGACATGAGCTGGCAATGTCCGCTTGCAGCCCAGAAAGATAACTGCTCTTGTCCAGGTCATCATCAAGCACCTCCAGCACAGCTCGCTCCCTCAGGTACTGGATACCTCTCTCCATAGTGCTCCACTTGCCTGGGTGACGTAGAACATCTTCCTTGAAGGGATCTTTCCTTCACACCCGACAGGAGTAGTCTCCAGAGGCTGAGGACTCGTGCACCTTTTCCAATAGCTTTGTCAATGCCCCCTTCTCTAGAAAGGGATCCCAGCTGCTTGGCTTCCCTACTCCCTAACTCCAGGCTACTGGCCCCATTATCCTGGCATCGGAGCAGCCAGGTGACAATGTGCTCACCTGGACGACGGCTGAAATCCTTTCGCATATCTCGCAATTCACTCAGGGATAGAGATCGGGTAGTTACCGTCTCTTTTATGAGTTCTTCCTCTTCCTCCTCTTCAAGTGATGACTCGCTCTCTTCCCTCTTCCGTACTTGTGATGGCCCTGCTTCAGAGCACTCTGCCTCCTCCATTGCTTCCTCCTGCTCTCTCTTAGACAAAGCTTCTTCGTCCCTTACTAAACGAGCTGACTTCCGCTTCCAAGTTTTCTTCTTTTGTACAGGGGCGACTGATACCGGGGTGGGCTGGTTCCCCGGTTCAGCTGCAGTGCCCGTCGCAGGGGTCAGAGTAGCTGCAGTGCCCATCGCGGGGGCTGGAGTAGTGGCAGTGCCCGTCGCATCGTCGTCGGATCCAGAGTGTCTCTCTCCCCTTTGCACAGTGTTAAATAGAGCTCGGTGGGCATGGGCCAGGCCCCAGCACATTGCAATGATTTGTGTCTCCTCGGAGCTGCCAGGCGACAGCATACTTCTTCCAAATATTCTGCTGGTTTATCAGGGTTCTGCACTTGTTCGGGAGTAGAGTTCCAAAACGCCAGAGGTGCCCACCGCCCCAGGCATTTGCCCATGCTGTTCCACACGCCCTGCGAGTCATAACTCTGGGTGATATTCTTAAATTGCTTGCTGACCTTAGACAAAGCCGGAACAGTGTTCCCCAGAAGTACCAACAGAAGTATTTTAACTACCCAAGGGTGTTCAAGATACTGAAAAGTTATTGTGATGAAGGAGGAAACATCACAGTAGAAGGCAGCAAAGGTGCCATTCTGCATTTCCTCCATAAAAAACCTTTCAGAGGAAAAAGTATAATTGCTAATTGTCCCCATGAGATGGTACCCAAAATACAGTAATGGCTTTAGTACAAAGCTCAGATACCACATTAAGCTCAAGGTCAGTGTCCTGAAAACAAATCTCCCAGGCAAAACATTAATCACTGCAGAGTACAACAGTCTGCAAAAGCCAGCACCAATCTTTACCATGTACAGCAAGGACGAGAGCATGATGCAAATCAAATAAACTAACATCATGACCTGCAACTGTTAACAGATGTAAATCCCCTAGTATGCTCTGGTTGACCTGTTATTATCTCAAACCCTTCGGGCCTCACGTTGGGCACCAAAAGGAACTGTCATGGTTTAGCCCCAGCCAGCAACTAAGCACCATGCAGCCGCTCACTCGCCTGCCCCCGAGGTGGGATAGGGGAGAGAATCGGGAAAAACTCTTGGGTTAAGATAAAAACAGTTTAGTAGGACAATAAAAGAAGAGGAAACAACAATGATTATGATAATAATAATATTACTGATAAAGGAATATGCAGAAACAAGTGATGCACACAATGCAACAATTGCTCACCACCTGGTGCCCAACAGCCCGTCCCCGAGCAGTGATTCCCGCCCCCCCGCCAACTCCAGTTTATGTACTGGGCATGACGTTATCCGATAGGGAACATCCCTTTGGCCAGGCTGGGCCAGCTGGCCTGGCCGTGCCCCCTCCCAGCTCCTCCTGCACCCCCCCACTGGCAGAGCGTGGGGAGCTGAGAAGTCCTTGGCTGAGCACAAGCACTACAACTACTCAGCAGCAACCAAAACCGTCAGTGCATTACCAACGTTATTCTCATAGCAAACCCAAACCACAGCACTGTGCCAGCCATGAGGAAGAAAAAACACCTCTATCCCAGCCGAAACCAGGACACCGCCCAAAACTCCCTTGCAAGGCTGTTCTCACAGAGCCCACCTCCCTTGTTACAGCTAATTAAGCTCAAACACGAAACGCACTTTTACGGTGACTACAATTAACCATTGGGACCACTGGTGGGGCATAGGGATGTTCTGTCTCTGGCAGTATTTATGGCAAGTTTAGACAGACCTTTTCTCTGAACTGGGATGACTGTTCTTATGTTCTTAGGAACTCAAGGTAATGATCTCAACTGAGGGTCGCAACTGCCAGACATGACAATCTCTTTGGGGCTGTAACACATGAACCTGTGCTCTAAGCATTGCTCGGACCCTGAGGCGCAGGGAGGACACATCTCAGCAACATCTGCAGATGCTCAGAAGGATCTGTCCTCTTGCAGCTCATGGTTCCCATCTGCCTCAAGTGGAAAAGGAGCTTGAGGGTGGCAGTGCCAGGGGAAGAGTGGCTGGCAAGGCCATTTTGACGTGGAGCTGCAACAAGTGGCAAAGATCTCCTGGACGCTCCTGGCACCAGCTCCTGGCACTGCACATTCCAGTTCCTCCTCCATCCCTCCCTCCCCAGGTGAAGCACATCATTGATCCACACCACACGGGGGTCCTCACCTCCCACCTGCCAGGATCCGGTGTCATAGACTCACAGCAGGGTTTGGGTGGGAAGGGGCCATTAGAGGCCATCTAGTCCCATCCCTGCAGTGAGCAGGGACATCTTCACCCAGAGCAGGTCGCTCAGAGCCCCGTCCAGCCTGACCTGGAGTGTTTCCAGGGATGGGGCATCCACCACCTCTCTGGGCAACCTGGGCCAGTGTCTCAATGACATGCCTGTATTTATTTGTCCCTCGCATGATCCAGGCCCCAAAAAGGGCACAGCAGCTCAGGCGGAGTCTGCAGGGCCCAGAGCCAGGTACTGGTGCAGCTTGGCTGGGTCCAGGTCCAGCAGGAGCTGGGCACTGGTGCTCCACCACTCACTGCAGCTCACTTCATCCTACCTTTGCCAGCCCTTCACGTGTAACTGTTAATCCAGACAGTGAAATATCAAGCTGTTGCTCTCTCCCTGTGTCTGGCTGCCACAACGAGTTGCCCCAGCTTATCTGCCCAGGTCTCCAGCTAGCAGCCAGGCCTCCCAGTCCCAGCAGGGTGAGGGCACTGCCTCCGTCATGCCTGCCGCTCAAGGACAAGCAGCCCAGGCAACCGGCAAGTACTGCACAGCTGCATAATCACGGCCAGAACACGCTGGCTGCTGGGCAGGGACAGTGTGGGGGACTGGATGGGCAGAAGCCTTACCAAACCACACCGGTGCTGGCCCCCACGGGGGCCTTGCTCTCCACAGCAAAGCGGGAAGACTCTGTGCACAGCCACAGAACCTGCAAAACGCCCCTGCGCGCCCTGGGCCCTCTCCTGCTGGGAAGAAAGGCACAAACGAGTCCCACGGGAGACCTGAGGGCTCAGCGTGTGAGTTCAGCGGGGAGGGGACACGGCGTGACCTGATGCCTCGCACGGTTACGCTGGTAGGAAAGAGCCATTTTGTACAAAGAGGGTGCATGCAGTGGAGAAACGCACTTGGCAACGTCCACCACAGGGTTGAGCTGGAAAAGGCAAAGCCAAATGAAGGGTGGTGGCTGGGAGCCACCCCAAGGCAAGAGGGGCATCTCTTCACACCTGGATAGAACTCCTCGGCGTCCAGCCCTCCTGCCTCTCTGTTACCCGTCTCAGTGCCAGCACCCCAGTGAAGGCAGGCGCAGCACATGGAAGCAGCGTGTTCTGAGCAGGCTGGTGTGATACTCCAGCTCTCCTTGCTAAGGTGCCGATCTTCCACGCACGACCAACAGGTCAGGGGAGGCTGCTCAAGGAGACGACGCAGAGCGGACCGGTGGTACCTGAGGATGGGAGCGTTGCAGTCCCCTCTGTCTCCCCTCCTCAAGCTTTGTGACTCGGGGGCACAAAGGACCCAGTGCTGCGCAGCGCTTGCTGCTCCGGCCGCAGCTGTGTGGAAGGTCCCCGCGCCGCACACGCCGCCGAGCCACTGACCTCAGCGCGGCCTGGTCCCAGCAGCTCAGTGCCCTCTGCTGAGAGCGTGGGTGAGCCCAAGCGGAGAAAAGTAGTATTCCTGGAAAAGAGAAAGTTACAGACTTTGCCACCATAAAAGAAAAGCATAAACAAAGAAAAGACAAACTTAAAACACGCCCCAGCTTAAAGGTCTTCAAGCTGCCATTAGATTTTCTCAGAGGCTGGTCACTTATGCCGGGAAGGGCACCAGTTCCAGGAGCCCTACGGCCGGAGAGGTCTCCCCGACTCCTGCTGCCCACGGTCCCCCTCGTGGGAAGCTGCACGAACCCCTCCGCACTCGCACGCATCGTGCATGTGGCAGAATGTCTCCCTAAGTCCCTCTGCAGCCACTCCCACACCCCTTTCATACTACGTAGTTCTGGAAATCTTCCTGGTCAGGAGCCTTCAGCAGTTCTCAGCATTTGTCAGCGTGTAAACAAAGTTTTACTAGTTTTTTTTTCTGGAGCCTGGAAACCTTGAGAAAGGTTTTTGCTGTGTTGACATTGCCTGCGAGGCTCCTGTCTGGGCACTCATCCAGGTCGCGGTCTCCCTGATGGCCCCACTTTCAAGACACTGTGGATTCTATTAGGAACTATTTTAAAGCTTTGCAACTTGCAACACACCCGTTACACAGATACCGTCTACACAGCTGTGCATCAGCTCGCCGTCTAGTTCATAATAGAGTGGGACTGTGATTTGAGTGCCTGCCGCCCTCCTCACCCGTCACGGCAGCTTGGGTTTCTGCCAGGACTTGCAGGGTGAAGAGCCCGGGACTGATGGGACTGATGGGACTGGTGGGGACTGATACGACCGGTGGGACTGGTGTGACTGGTGGGACTGATGGGACTGATGGGACTGATGGGACTGATGGGACTGGTGGGACTGGTGGGACTGGTGGGACTGGTGGGACTGATCTGGTTTGCTTGCTTTGAATCCCCGTCAACCAGTGAAGTCCGTCGGCCCGGTGAGCCTTGTGCCTGAAATCACGGCCGGCCGGCCATGCAGGTGACCCGTGGCGTGGCTGAGCCGTGGCGTTGGCAAGCCAGGATGAGTCGTAAATAGCTGAAGGCACCAGGCCTTTTTTGTTTTTTTACAGCAAAAGGAACGGGGCACCGCAGAGATCGCCTGGCAGCGCACAGCCTCCTGGGAAACAGCCGGGCCCAGGCGGCCTGCATGAGGCAAGCCATGGGGTCTGGGAGGGGCGGCGGGACGTCGCGCAAGTGCCTACATTGCACCTTGCAGGGCGAGGGATGCGCAGGCAGGAGGACGTCTTGCCGCCTCTGCCCCAACCCCGCTCTGCTGCCGCCAGCAGCTGCGGGGCAGCAGGTACCAGGCCCCTGTGCAGGAACCCCCCAGCCGCGGCAGCCGCCAGCCTTCAGCCACCCACCAGGCGCAGGATGACGCTTATCTGCTTCTCACGTCCCTCTCAGGAGGTCTCTGAGAGGGCCTGAGCCGCGGTCCGGCGGGTCCCATGGCAGGGGCCCGGCAGCGCTGCATGCAGAGACAACGTGCTGGTGAACACGAACCACAGGACAGCTCCAGCTGGAAGGGACCCGTGAGGCTCATCCTGCTCCTCGCAGGACCACCGCAAACCCAACCATATGACTGAGAGCGTCACCCAGGCACTCCTGGAACTCGGAGTTCAGGGACCCCTTCCCTGGGGACCCTGTTCCAGTGACCGAGCACCCTCTTGGTGAAGAACCCTTTCCTGATGCCTGACCTGAGCTTCCCCTCAAGCAGCTTCATTCCGGTTCCTTCGTTCCTGTCGCTGGTCACCGGAGAGAGGAGGTTCACAGAATCACAGAATCACAGAATCACTAGGTTGGAAAGGACCTTTAAGATCATCAAGTCCAACCATTAATCCAGCGCCACCATGTCCCCTAAACCATGTCCTGAAGCGCCACATCCACACGTTTTTTGAACACTTCCAGAGATGGCGACTCCACCACCTCCCTGGGCAGCCTGACCACCCTCTCAGTGAAGAAATTTTTCCTAATATCCAATCTAAACCTCCCCTGGCACAACTTGAGGCCATTTCCTCTCATCCTACCGCTGGTTACTCAGGAGAAGAGACCAGCGCCCTCGTCGCCACAACCCCCTTTCAGGTAGTTGTAGAGAGTGATAAGGTCTCCCCTCAGCCTCCTCTTCTCCAGACTGAACACCCCCAGTTCCCTCAGCCGCTCCTCATAAGACTTGTGCTCCAGACCCCTCACCAGCTTTTTTGCCCTTCTCTGGACATGCTCCAGCACCTCAACATCCTCCTTGGCGTGAGGGGCCCAAAACTGAACACAGTATTCAAGCTGCGGCCTCACCAGTGCCGAGTACAGGGGCACAATCACTTCCCTACTCCTGCTGGCCACACTATTCCTGATACAGGCCAGGACGCTGTTGGCCTTCTTGGCCACCTGGGCACACTGCCGGCTCATGTTCAGCCGGCTGTCAACCAGCACCCCCAGGTCCCTTTCCGCCAGGCTGCTCTCTAGCCACTCCTCCCCAAGCCTGTAGCGTTGCATGAGGTTGTTGTGGCCAAAGTGCAGGACCCTGCACTTGGCCTTATTAAACCTCATACAGTTGGCCTCTGCCCATCGATCCAGCCTGTCCAGATCCCTCTGCAGAGCCCTCCTACCCTCCAGCAGATCAACACTCCCACCCAACTTGATGTCATCTGCAAACTTACTGAGGGAGCACTCAATTCCCTCGTCCAGATCATCAATAAAGATATTGAATAAGACCGGCCCCAGAACCGAGCCCTGGGGAACACCGCTTGTGACCAGCCGCCAGCCGGATTTAACGCCATTCACCACAACTCTCTGGGCTTGACCATCCAGCCAGTTCCTCACCCAGCGAAGAGTAAACCCGTCTAAGCCACGAGCCGCCAGTTTCTCCAGGAGAATGCTGTGGGAGACGCTGTCAAAGGCTTTACTAAAGTCCAGGTAGACAACATCCACAGTCTTTCCCTCATCCACTAGGCGGGTCACCTGGTCATAGAAGGAGATCAGGTTGGTCAAGCAGGACCTGCCTTTCATGAACCCATGCTGGCTGGGCCTGATCCCTTGGTTGTCCTGCAGGTGCCCTGTGAGCACTCTCAAGACCAACCGCTCCATAATCTTCCCCGGTACGGAGGTCAGGCTGACAGGCCTGTAGTTCCCAGGATCCTCCTTCCGGCCTTTCTTGTAGACGGGCGTCACATTGGCAAGCCTCCAGTCTTCTGGGACCTCCCCTGTTAACCAGGACTGCTGGTAAATGATGGAGAGTGGCTTGGCAAGCTCCTCCACCAACTCTCTCAGTACTCTCGGGTGGATCCCATCAGGCCCCATAGACTTGTGGGTGTCCAGGTGGTTTAGCATGTCCTTGACTGCTTCCTCCTGGATTGTGAGGAGTACATTGTGTTCTCCATCCCCGTCTTCCAGCTCAGGGGGCTGAATATCCTGTGGATACCTGGACTGGCTATTAAAGACTGAGGCAAAGAAGGCATTAAGTACCTCAGCCTTGTCCTCGTCCTTGGAGACAACGTTCCCTGCCATATCCAGTAGGGGATGGAGATTCTCCTTGCCTCTCTTTTTGTTGTTAATATATTTGTAAAAACATTTTTTATTATCCTTTACGACTGTGGCCAGACTGAGCTCTAGCTGGGCTTTTGCCTTTCTAGTTTTGTCCCTGCTTGACCTAACGAGATCCTTGTACTCTTCGTGAGTTGCCTGCCCCTTCTTCCAAAGATGATAAACTCTCCTCTTTTCCCTGAGTCCCAGCAAAATCTCCCTGTTCAGCCAGGCCGGTCGCCTTCCCCGCCAGCTCTTCTTACAGCACATGGGGACCGCCTGCTCCTGCGCCTTTAAGATTTCCTTCTTGAAGACTGTCCAACATTCCTGGACCCCTTTGTCCTTCAGGACTGTCTCCCAAGGGACTCTCTCAACCAGTGACCTGAACAGGCCAAAGTCTGCCCTCCGGAAGTCCATGATAGCAGTTTTGCTGACCCCTCTCCTCACTTCCCTCACAACCGAGAATTCTATCATGTTGTGGTCGCTAAGCCCAAGACGGCCTCCGACCACCACATCTCTCACCAGTCCTTCTCTGTTTGTAAACAGCAGGTCCAGCAAGGCATCTCCCCTGGTGGGCTCACTCACCAGCTGTGTCAGGAAGTTATCCTCCACACACTCCAGGAACCTCCTAGACTGTTTCCTCTCTGCCGTGTTATACTTCCAGCAGATGTCCGGTAGGTTGAAGTCCCCCACAAGAACAAGGGCCAGCGAATGCGAGACCTCCGCCAGTTGCTTATAGAATGTCTCATCCGTCTCTTCATCCTGGTTGGGTGGCCTGTAACAGACTCCCAGCAGGATATCTGCCTCATTGGCCTTCCCCCTCATCCTTACCCACAAGCACTCTACTTGGTCTTCACAATCTTCGATTTCTATGCAATCAAAACACTCCCTAACATACAGAGCCACCCCACCGCCTCTCCTTCCCTGCCTATCCCTTCGGAAGAGCTTATAGCCATCCATTGCAGCACTCCAGTCATGAGAAGCATCCCACCATGTTTCTGTGATGGCAACTACGTCATAGCTGTCGCGTTGCACAATGGCTTCCAGCTCCTCCTGTTTGGTGCCCATGCTGCGTGCATTGGTGTAGATACACCTGAGCTGGGCTATCGATTTCAACTCTGGCACGTTGAACCTACCCCTAGGTTCAACTCTAGTGAGCCCGGTTTTATCCCCTCCTGCACCTCCCTCTCCACTGCCCCCGATGAGGGAATTGCAGACTGCGATGAGGTCACCCCTCAGTGATGAGGTCACCCCTCAGCCTTTTCTCCAAGCTGAACAGACCAAGTGACCTCAGCCGCCCTCCTAAGTCTTGCCCTCGAGACCTGTCACCATCCTGGTTGCCCTGCTCCAGACACTCTCTAATAGTTCGATGTCCTTCTTGTGTAGTGAGGCGCCCAAAGCCGCACACGAGGCTCGAGGTGGGGCCGCACCAGTGCGGTGCAGACTGGGACAACTACCTCCCTTTGCCGGCAGGCTATGCCACGCTTGAGGAAAAATATGGGAAATCACATCATTTCAGAGAAACACCATTTTCTTTCATGCCTGGTATTTTTTGAATGCGTGCTTTCCATATTGGCGTTACAGATGCGACTATAAACCTCACTGCGTTATTTAAGATTATATTTCCTAACAGTTTTAACATGCTAAGATACATTTTCACATTCAATTGGGCATTGATTCAACAAATGCTTCACATGTACAGTTCCAAATAATTTTGAATTGAAGTTTATATGTTATGGGATGAATAATTAACAGATTTCTGCAGCTGGCCTAAAAATATTCTTTCTACAGCTGCATTTGAGGCAGGGTGAGATAAAATATATGACATAAAATTTAGAATTTGAGAAAATTCATATTCTAAGATACAGTGAGATCTAATGCTTTTATAAAAGTCTCCCAAATCATGCACCCACACTGAACTTACTAATTTGTTATACGTTATTCTTCATGCAGATAATCTGTAACCTCCCCAGCTTTTGTCATCTTCAGTCTTCCAGTAATACTTAAGATCTCTTAAAAAGTATTTTTCTTCAGATCAGTTGCCTGAATCTGGATGTGGTAATTTTTTTTCATGAAATCAAGGATTTGGGAGGTGATGTATGCCACTGAATCAAATCTCTGGTTTTTTTCTGCTTTGCCATTGTGGTTTGATATAGAGAAAGATTTGCAATGAAAGAGTTTGTCACTGATTCCTTGTTATAACTTTGCTTTCAATGAAGGCATTACATCATACATTTCATCACATACACGATTGAATTGTTCTCATTTGAAGACTTAATTATAAAAAAAATTGTATTTTAAAAGGCACTTGATAGACATTAAAAGTGTTTGGTCATCTGTCTTTGTAGTCTTCAAGAACTTAAAACTGCAATGGCATAACTCATTTTATAAAAATACCTTCTAGAAGCAGAGAAGTCTTTTAAAATGCACTTGACTGCGGATATGATTTGCATGTAAATACTTATATTTGCATTTTCGTGAGATGTTTGCTATAATTCTGTAACTCTTTTAGGTAGAGGATCTTCATTATTTACCTACAGGAGATACTGCTTCATGATGCAGTATATGAACGGGGCAACACTGGCCTTCTGCAGGTGTGCAGCCAGGTTTCCAGACATCTGTAGTCAAAGGGCAGAGCCAAGAGGAGCCAGGAAAGCCTTGCTATAACCTAGGTGCGCCGCCGAGACAGGCTAGGTAAAGAGGCTGCTCAAATGCCCGGGTCTGCCCCTCGTGTCGCCAGGGCCACCAAGGCAAACTTCCCCACAGGGGCCGTTTTCTGTGCTGTGCTGCAGAGACGCAGGGTCTGCACAGCCCTCTGCATGGCTTCCCCGCCGCTGAGGGCGAGCCACAGAGCTGCCGTCCCGGTCCTCTTGTGCACAGCAGGGTGGGCTTTGTAGTAAAGCCCAACAAGGTGGGTTTCTGCCCCCAAAGCCACGTGGCCAGCAGGGCGAGGGAGGGGATTCTGCCCCTCTGCCCCGCTCTGGGGAGACCCCCCTGCAGTGCTGCGTCCAGCTCTGGAGCCCTCGGCACAGGAGAGACACGGACCTGCTGGAGCGGGGCCAGAGGAGGCCCCAGCGATGCTCTGAGGACTGGAACAGATGAGCAGATCCCGGCACTGGTGATGCAGACGGCAAATTATTGCGGCCCCGGCAGAAGCAACACCAGGGAGGAGGGTCAGAGGAAAAGCGGCAAGACGGCCCTCGGGGAAGGGGCTGGGGGAGGGCTGGAAACCAGATCAGCATCCACCAGCCTCGCGTTGAGAGGAGCGACTGGCCTGCTCTCGGTGCAGGCCAGGCCAGCACGGGCTCAGGCCTTACCCCCAGACACAGAACAGACCGGTCTGTTCTCTGCAGCAGCCTCGTATATACCCGGGAGCTGTCAAGCACATAAAGAGAAGCTGTCAGCACATCCTCCTCAGTTCTGTAGTTTCTAGGCTAAACAACCCAGGGTAATTTAGGCTTTCACTACAAGCTGCTTTGCCCGAATCTCCCTCTTAAGGACTCTCAGGTGAATTTTCTCCCTCCTTGAATCCCAAGCACCTGGCTGGACACCAAGGTACCAGCACTACCACGCCGAGGATGAGGCATCTCGGCCAGATCGTGCTTCTTGCAGGCCCTCAGCCCATTTGCTCAGGTGCCTTTTGCCTGGCAGCTGCTCGCTACAGAGCAGTTTTAACTTGGGATGCATCATTTGTCCAGTGCTCCTCATCCTTTTTCTGGTCGGGATTAGCTTTCCTGCCCCGGGTTCAGTGCTTTGTATGTTGCACTGCTCATCTGCATCCTCGTTTGTAGAATAAGCAATAACAAGCTTCTTCCCCAGGGGTGCCACTGTGGGCTTTGAGAAAGGCAGATTTTAGCTCCCAAGCAAAGCAGCTCAGTAAGGTCCATCGTCCGCAGGCTCAACGACCATGATAATACTGGACACTTTTGCTATCAACACACCTGCCAGATCCCTTTTTAGCCTTACTAGGCTCTTGGCTTCGATGGCTTCATGTGGTGTAAATGATCTGGGAAAACGCTGAGTGGTAACATTATTATCAATACACAGGACACTCACATATCAAACACCATACGCTGTCTAGTTGTCCCGTCTTAAAAGGGTAAAAAAAGAAATTATCAGCTGGGAAAGATGATAAGGATCTGCAGTGTCACAAATGCTGCAGTGCATACCCATTATAAACAATTAGTAACTGTTTCTTACTATAGGAACTAGAAAGCACCAGAAGAAATAATTGGGCAGCTGGTCTAAACCCAACAGAATAAATTACTTTTCACATTGCACATAATTACATAGAAGAACTCTTGACTTCACAATACCCTGTGATAATCAAAAGTATAAATGTCTGTTCTTGGGCAGCATTGAATTCCCCAGAAACAATTATGCAGCAAATGGTGAAAAAAATGCCACCACCAAATGAACAAAAAAGGAGGATGGGGAATTTTTAATGATTAGCAGAGGGGCTTCCCACATTTCATAAAGTTCATCAAGTCTCAGAGGGTTGATACCCACAACCTGGTGATGGATCTGTGGATCTGAGCGCATTCCTTGGCTGAGGGCAAGGGAATTTCCTGTAGCAGCTTTATAGAAAACACCTGTGATTTGCTGTGCCTTTGCCCTCCATTATTATTATTATCACAAGGGATCAATGAGTTAATTCCACCTCCATGGGAGGGAAACGAGATGCAGCAGCCGGCACACGGACACGGCTGGATCGAGCTGAATGCACCCTCACAGCATACCGTGGGCACTGTCTTCCAGGAGGCAAGACAACAGCCGGCGTAGAGCAGCAGCCACAGCGCCTTTGGAGAGGGCGTGTGGCGGGCGGTCATGGGCCCAGTCGGGAGACAGGGCTGGGGGTGCCAGGGCAGATCCGGCATTTGCACCCTCCCCAGCCCTCCTCCAGGCCAGGCTGCAGCTGGTGGAAGTACGACGCTCGCCTGGAAACGGCCACCCTGAGTCCCAGCTGCCGGCTGTCTCCACAGGCGTAAGCCTGCCCGGGGCGAGCCGCGCGTGGGCCACAGCGGGCCGGGAGGGGGGTCTACAGCAGGGGCTGGAGCAGCCAGGTTTTCAACCCGGGCAGCACCCTTCTGCCACCCTCTGGAGGCAGACGCAGGCAGGACAGAGCCTGCACAGACTTGCAATGCTGGAGAGAGGATGGAGGACATGGAGACTTGCACAGACATTCACAAACTTGGAGTTTCTTGGAGAAACAATTGCATGAGCGTGGTGTCCTGGGAAGGGAACAGTCACGGAGGTCCAGGACCCCCAGGTCAGGACCCAGCTATTGCAGGTCACGTCATGTTAACGTCTTTCATAAATTTGTGAATGCCCACCTCACAATTAGTTAGAAGCTGGCTATAAGGCTTAGATTAGGGACACAAAATCCATTGTGTTTCATTTAATCATATATTTATTTAATCAATAACGTTTATGTGTTACAAAGTATGGGCACTTTCTGCACAGGCATACTGTAAATCTAAAACTTTCCCGGCTCCCAAGGGCCACAGACACAGACACGGAGGCAAATTCCCGATGCTCTGGGAACCCTCGCTGGTGTATTCAGTATAGGGCGGAGAACAACGGCAGCAGGGTGACGTGCTGCCGGAGCGGGAGGCTCCTGCACGACAGGCAGGGTATTGCGTTGCTGCTCGCACCTCTCCCAGAGCCTCATGTTTGCCTCAGTGACTGCCGAAACTAAAGACTGATGATGAGTGTATTTAAGGCCTTCCAGAGCCAGGCAGCCTCTGGGAAATTCTCTTTTTGCTGAAAGAGCCTCCTACAGCTCGTGTGTCTGCGGGGCAGGGTGCAGGGAGGTACAAGCAGAGAGGCGGTGGAGCCAGCTGCGCCGCTGCACCGCGCGGCAGTCACACAGCCGACGCACACGTGGCAGTCAGGTAGCCCATGTGGCACGCGTGCTCCTCGCCCACACGCAGCCTTTGCTCGTGGCCAGCTGGTACTAGTGAAGGGGAGTGCAGCACAGCGACGCATGCCGAACACGGGCAGGCAGAGCGCCTCAGCGGGATGGCCAGGGTGAGCTGGCTGCCCGGGGCGATGTACAGCGCCTGCGCTGCAGGCAGGGAGCGGAGCGGGAGGGAACTGAGGCAGGCAGGGGCTGTCAGACCTGCAGACCCGGCTGCAGAGGTGAGGACAAGACCGCGAGCCTGCTGCTGGATTTCCCCACTGACTTCCAAGTACAAGGCACTGCAACGCACGTAATACTATTTAGATGTATTAGTTCCTGATTTGTGATTGCAAATTGAGTTTTGGATGGCCGAGAACCCAAACACTCAAATGATAATAAAATACGTGTGTGTGGAGAGCTTGCACTCTCAGTATTTATTATTTATAGACTAAACCCACAGACAAAAATGCTCTCCTCTGCTCCCAAAGCACATCCTGCTTCTCCCTGAGCGCAGCCGCAGGGCTGCTCCCCAGCGCGGCACGCAAGGGCATGTCGTGGCACTGGAGAGACACGGTCACTAAGCTCCCAGGATCGCCTCGGGGAGCACGGCATGTCCTTTCCCCTTGTCCAGGACAACCAACCTGGCGGGTGTACACCGCCTGGGAATGCCATTAAGCCAACAGTGGTGGCCAAGGGTGGTCAGATATAAACTTCCACTGATCACAGCATGATTCTCCCCATGTGTCAGCAACGGGGCTGCAGCCCACTGAGCGTAGGGAAAGGACACAGAAACCTAATCCCCTGAAAATGGCCTTGGGGGGATGCAGAATAAACTGTCCCACAGGGCTAACGGACACCTGTTTCTGCTATCAGAGAACAGCATTACCCACTGATACCTAATACCTACAGTGCTGAACTTTCCAAATAATGTATTTTAAAAGTTGCCATGTCATCTTCATCTGACCACCCCTGTGCAGGCTACAGTAATGTTGGGCAAGCCAGGGAGCAAATGAGTAACTACTGCAGCTGTGCAACCTGAAGGGATGCAAACCATGCAACTGATAAGCAACTAGACAACATGTCAGTGTTCAGATTTTGTTCCAAATGCTGTGAGAGATGATACTTACGTGGAGCAAGAACATACTGAGAAATGTCCAGTAGAGCATGCAAACACATGTACAGCATTATAGAATCATAAAATGGTTTGGGTTGGACGGGACCCTAAGGATCATCTGGTTCCTACCCGCCTGCCATGGGCAGGGACACCCTCCATCAGACCAGGTTGCTCAGAGCCCCGTCCAACCTGAGGATGGGGCAGGGATGGGGCATCCACAACTTCTCTGGACAGCCTGTTCCAGTGCCTCACCACCTACATAGTGAAGAATTTCTTCCTTATATCTTATATCTTATATCTTATATCTTCCTTAATCTAAATCTCCCCTCTTTCAGTTTAAACCCATTAGCCCTTGTCCTATCACTACATGCCCTTGTAAAAATTCCCTCTCCAGCTTTCTTGTAGCCCCCTTCAGGTACTGGCAGGCTGCAATAAGCTCTCCCTGGAGCCTCCTCTGCTCCAGGCTGAACACCCCCAAAGCTCTCTGCCTGTCTTGATAAGAGAGGTGCTCCAGCCTTCTGATCGTCTTTGTGGCCCTCCTCTGGACTCACCCCAACAGGTCCACGTCCTTATGTTGGGGGCCCCAGAGCTGAATGTAGTACTCCAGCTGGGGTCTCACGAGAGCAGAATAGAGGGGGAAAATCCTCTCCCTTGACCTGCTGGTTGTGCATCTTTTGATGCAGCTCAGGAAGGAAAGTCACAGTGCTGATAACAATTTGAGCTAAGTAACAGCTTAGTATGCAGGTAAAATAACTAATCCACTAAAACGTAAACAAAACAAATGAAAGAAGTCAATCACCAATAGAAAAAAGCATGGTATGATGTTAAGCTGGTGATTCAGTGTATGGGAGGAAGGACCTGACTTGGGTGGTTTGGGTTAGAGCTGCAGTATGACCAGAAGCTCTTTGACATCAGTACACACATTTGTCCTTGCTGCTTACTGGGCTGCCTGAACAGAGGAACCTAAGCTACAGAGCAGTCAGTGACAAAAAACCTGAATCCTTGGCTGGTGGCAAAGACAGGCCATGGAGTAGTCAATATTATCACCAACCATCGGGTTAACAGTCAGCTGTGCAATAACCAGGTGTGGATCATGCCTCAACTACAGTGACCAAGTGAGAACAGGTCTTGCAGAGAAGAGACAACTAGCAATCTGTTCCTCTAAAACCTCGTGCAGTCACATTCTTGCAGTTGCCAGCTACCCTTGGCTTTACTTCAAGTTCCCTTCCCAGCAGGCAGGTAGAATCCAGCAGGACTCTGCTGGGAAAGCACGGTCTGACTCACCTTCCTCCTGGCCACTGCTGACTGCAGAAACAAGGAAGCTCAGTATAGGAAGGAGTTCATCTCTTGATCCACCAAGAACACCTGAGAAGCGACTTTGAACAACCCAGACAGGGCCAAAAGACCACCTAACCCACCATACAGCTGCAAAGTTAACCTAGGTTCTTCCAGACTTCAATTTCCACTTGGTTGGAATGTGTCCCTTACATGCTGCAGGTTGCAGCTGCTGAGCCTGCAGATTAAATCCTTCCCGTGGCAATAGCACTACCCTGGTCTTCCACGGCTCTCCCCAAAGCACAGACCAACTCTCCTGTGACTAGGAAAGACCTCCGGAAGTGACCAGGAAGGCATTTGGGGGGCCCTAGCACACTGGAGGTGCACACGCACACATCCATGTAGCTTTGCGGCAGGCTGACCGCTTCCAGGGCTTGGTCTGGCTGCCATTGAGCTCCGGCTGTACTACACAGCCGGGACAGCAGAGGCTGCAGCAAAGGACATCAGCTGGGCAGTGAGGAGCCTCGGGCCTCCGCAAGTCTGCCCAAAGCAGCGACCAGGCTGGGCTGCCTTAGCAGCCCCTCAGACCCAAGGGAGCTCAGAGACTCCCGCTTGGCGTGACTCCTCCTTCCAGTCTCCCTTGCCCACAGAGGACAGTAGCTTACTGCCTGTGCCGGAGGATGGCTCAGGTTCATTTCCTTACTTCACTGGCCCGGGAGGTGCTGCCCCTCTTGCAGATGGGGCACAGATCGCGCCTGTGCCCTCATGCTCACACAGAGCAGCGCCCTGGAGGGGCCAGAGCATCCCCGGCTACAAAGGAGCTGGCGGGACTGCGTGGGGGCACCAGCCCACGTGTCTGCCTTGGTGCCCCAGCGGTCATGACGCCAGAGAGCCAACGGTGGTCACTGCCACGAGGCATGGCCCCACCGCCCGCACGTGGAGCCCCCGGTGCTGATGCCCCCCTCGGATGCAGGCCCCTCACGTTGTCCGTATGCTCAGGGACAAACCTCCAGCCCAGTTAGAGCCTGCGGCATCGCCGCCTCAGCTCGCAGAGGTGAAGATTGCTCGGGTTTCCCCGCAAGCTGGAGAAGCCATGCTTGCTCCTCCTGCCGGGCCTCACCTCACTTAAAACCCCCCCGAGTGTTCTCAGTGAGGGCCCGTGCCCCTGTACTCGGCACTGGTGAGGCCGCACCTCGAACACTGTGTTCAGTGTTGGGCCCCTCAGTACCGAACAGTCAGCAAGAAAAGCCGCTAACGCGTCGTTTGCGGTTTCAGAAGGCGGGTATTCCTTACTGCAGCGCTGGGTGCGCAGGCGTCGCTCCACCTAACGCCCATGCCCTGAGCAAAGCTCATCCTTTATATACCTGAAAGATGTGAATATTCACACATTTCCTGAGAAATCTCCGCCTCCCTGCCTACCTACTACATTTACGTAATGCTGGCGTCGCAAAACTACACGCCGCGTGCGCAGGGATCTCGGGCGGTCGTCGGTGGTCATTTGGGGCATTAGCCCCCTCCTCCTTTTTCCCTTTTATGGTCACAGGTCTCCTGAGGATAGCTCCTTCTCCTTGGATGTTTTCCCCTTCTGTTCTTCAGCCAAGCGGTTCCTTCTTCTCATCCATGTTTGAGCACTCCTGCTAGGACGTTTCTGTGCTCAAGGTTAATCTCTCAGTCCTTGCTCTTAACTCTCCTTTGTTTTAATTTCATGAGGTTCTACATGCATGCTTTCCTTGTGATGAACAGTTTACACATAGCTGAAATGTTAGCATTGAGGCAAGTATAGCCAAAGGACTATGAGAGTAGGCTGTTAATCACAATCACACAGTTATTAGGCTAAAGAAGTCTGTACAAAAGTTAAACTAATCATGTAATCAATAACCTTCCAGAAAGTATATAAATGTACCACCCTCACGACAAGAAGGACGTTGAGGTGCTGGAGCGTGTCCAGAGAAGGGCAACGGAGCTGGGGAGGGCTCTGGAGCACAAGTCTTATGAGGAGCGGCTGAGGGAACTGGGGATGTTCAGTCTGGAGAAGAGGAGGCTGAGGGGAGCCCTCATCACTCTCTACAACTGCCTGAAAGGGGGTTGTGGTGAGGTGGGGGGTGGTCTCTTCTCCCAAGTAACCAGCGACAGGACAAGAGGAAATGGCTTCAAGTTGCACCCAGGGAGGTTTATATTGGATATTGGGAAAGATTTCTTCACTGAGTGGTCAAACATTGGCACAGGCTGCCCAGGGAGGTGGCGGAGTCACCATTGCTGGAAGTGTTCAAAAAATGTGTGGACGTGGTGCTTCGGGACATGGTTTAGTGGGCATGGTGGTGTTGGGTTGACAGTTGGACTTGATGATCTTAAAGGTCTTTTCCAACCTTAATGACTGCGATTCTGTGAGAGGTCTCCTGCCTCCTGGATTGTCTCCTCAGTGCTGTCCAATTCCTTGCCTGGCACTACAGCAGAAAGCACCATTACTCTAGTACTGAAGTCCCTGCAACTTCACCAGCCCCAGGCTTCCCTCAAATCTTCCAGCAGGCCCCTACCAGCAATGTGCGCTCGCAGCCCAGAAGCCACCCGTGTCCTGGGCTGCCCCCAAAGCCACGTGGCCAGCAGGGCGAGGGAGGGGATTCTGCCCCTCTGCCCCGCTCTGGGGAGACCCCCCTGCAGTGCTGCGTCCAGCTCTGGAGCCCTCGGCACAGGAGAGACACGGACCTGCTGGAGCGGGGCCAGAGGAGGCCCCAGCGATGCTCCGAGGGCTGGAACAGCTCTGCTGGGAGGACAGGCTGGGAGAGCTGGGGGGGCTCAGCCTGGAGCAGAGAAGGCTCCAGGGAGAGCTTATTGCAGCCTGCCAGTACCTGAAGGGAGCTACAAGAAAGCTGGAGAGGGAATTTTTACAAGGACATGTAGTGACAGGACAACGGCTAATGGGTTTAAACGGAAAGAGGGGAGATTTAGATTAGATTTAAGGAAGAAATTCTTCACTATGTAGGTGGTGAGGCACTGGAACAGGCTGTCCAGAGAAGTTGTGGATGCCCCATCCCTGCCCCATCCTCAGGTTGGGTGAGGCTCTGAGCAACCTGGTCTGATGGAGAGTGTCCCTGCCCGTGGCAGGCATGTTGGACTAGACGGCCTTTAAAAGTCCCTTCCAACCGAAAGATGCTATGATTCTATGGTTCTGTGCTTTGCCCTGCTGTACCATCCCATGCCATACTATCCCCTGCCATGCCATGCCGCGCCATGCCGTGCTGGGCTATCTGTGTTATGCCATGCTGTGCCCTCCCCTCCCCTGCTGTGCCTGGCTATACCGTGCTGTCCTGTGCCCTGCCGTGCATGTCAGGCTGTGCTGTGCTGAGCCTTGGCCATTCTTGGTCGTAGCACCTCAGTGGCTCTGCAGGCCGGTCTGCGTCTCCAGTTTGCCCCCAGCAGCAGAGCGCTAACGGGCAGGGAAGGTCCCACAGGTAAAGCCCATTATGCCCAGCATCCTGCGCTCCACACAACACCTCTTTGGTCAGACTGAAGGCAGGAAGGCGCACCTGAACGTGGGCATGTACAGTTAACTGCTGCCTGTGGACTGCAATGCAGCGCAGCTGGCCCCACGGAAACCACTGTGCTGAAGCCTGAGGAAGCAACAGCCTAGTCTGTGATGTGGATGGATCTACCTCCAGGATAGCCAGGACCTCATGAATTAATAAAGATTGCTCTCAGAGATACTGCAAAGTGTCACTGCCTGCATCCAGACTTGTGTAGCAGGTGAGCCAGAGCCCATGGCTGGATGCAGGTCTGCAGCACAATGGGGCAGAAGGGAGGCTGTTCTGGGGTGGCTGTCCCCATTACCAGGCATTCAGGTGCCATGATGCAGGAGCGCTTCCAACCGCAGCTCTCTTCCGCACATGCCCGGCCGGAACCCTGCCCCCAGGCACAAGCCCCGGGGAGCTCTTGGGAGCCCCCCAAGAGCTCAGCTGGGGCCAGCTCTTGCCAAAGGCCCGGACAGGCCCTTGGGGTGGCCATGGTCAGGGGAATTTTGCAAGGACAAACGCACTGACAACCACACAGACGAGCGAGGTCCATCAGAGCTGCGCTGAACCCATCAGGCTGGTGGTCAACCACTCTGCATCTGCAGCTCTGTGGGTCGAGGCTTTAGCCAGCACCACCTGCGCCTGCACCAAGTGGCTCAGTGTGGCAGTGCCCGCGTCATGGAGCCATGAAACCCCAGAAGGATGGGACAAGTTTCTCCCACGTGCCTTCCAGGAGCCTTCTGCAGCACAGCCCAGAGATGCACAAGGACCCTCCGCAGCACAGGAAGGTGCGTGAGGGCCCCCTCAGTCTGTCGCAGCTGTGTGCAGCAGCGTGGGCAGGGGCTGCGCAGGACGGCCCTGCGCGCTCCCATGAGGTGTCCCGCTGTGGGCACAGCAAGTGCCGGCCCAGCCTGAGGCCCACTTGGCACAGGAGCCGACCGGCGTCTGGAGACTGTCACCGTCCTTTTGCACAGTGCCTGGCCGCCCCCCGCGCATCGCTGCCATCGCAGCACGACAGAGAGTGCAGCCAGCCCCCGCAGGACACCGAGAAAGCGCTGTGCTGCCATGAGCCGTGCAGCCTCGGTGCAAACCCGCAGGGCAGGAGCCGTGGGCTTGTGAAAGAGTGCGTGGGTGAGTGGGAAGCGCCACGCGAGGACAGTGCGAGCGAGGCGGGCCGTTGTGTGACAAAAGACGCGCGCACACACTGCGTGAAAGGAGAGAGCATGGGGAGAGCCGGCGCTGGTGGTTACGGAGTACAGCGTGCGGGGGGCACTGGCGGTTACCGGGGGACCGCACAGGGGCTATGGGGGTACTGGTTACGGGGTACGGCACGGCGTGGGGGGCGGCACAGGCAGGTTGAGGGGTTCGGCTCGGGGGGCGGTGCTGGTGATTTCGGGGGGGCGGTGCCGGGGGGCGGTGCTGGCCGGCTCGGGGTACGGCTGGGGGGCGGTGCCGGAGACGCTGCGGCGCCGCTCGGGGGGCGGCGCTGGGCGGAGCGGGCCGGGGAGGGCCGGGCGGCCGTTCCGCCCCCCCCGCGCTGCGGCCGGGGCTCGGCCCCGCTCCGTCCCGCGGCGCAGGGAGCCGGGCCGGTGCCAGGGCTGCTGCCCGGGCTGGGGCCGCAGTCCGGGGCGCCCCTGCGCCGGCCCGCCGCCATGGCCCGTTTCTCGGCCTTCCTCAACCCCGTCCTGGTACTCTTCAGCTGCGACCTCTGCCTCGTGCGAGCCAGTAAGTGCGGCCGGGCCGCCGGGCCGGGCCGGGCCGCCGCGACTCTCCCCGCTTGCCCCGCGGAGCCCGGCGGGCCGCTCCCGCTCCCCAGGTGCCCGCGCGGCCACCTGCGGCAGGGCCGGGCAGGGGCGCGGGGCGGGCGCTCCCCGGGCGGGGACCGTGCCGGCGCCGTCCGGGGGCTCCGCCGCCCCTCGCCGGCCCCCGGCACGGGACGCCGTGCGCCGGCCCCGGCTGCGCGCGGGGGCCTCTCGCGGCCCCTCCCGCCGGCCTTCCCCCGTCCCCGGCGCGGCCTTGGCCGAGACCCCGCGGGGCCCGGCCCTGCCCTCTCCGGCCCCCGGGCCACCCCGCCGGGGCTGCGCCCGGCCCTGGGGCGCCGCGGCCTCCCAGCCAGCCGTGCCTTCGGCCGCGGCGCGTCCCCTCCCCGTGGGACGAGGTGCCATCGCGTGGCCGTGCTGCGCTCCGCGGAGGGCGCCGGGCTCTCCCGGGGGTACCTGGCGCTGCCGGCTTCGGCTCCCGAAGGCTCCCGCCGCTGGGCGAGTCGGTGGAGAGACGCGGCTCTCCTTGTTCCCCTGCTGAGGGGTGCCTCCCCGTTGCCCATCCTTGCCCCTCACCAGTGCGCAGCGAGTCCCGAGAGAGTTGATGCCCCTGGGCAGGGCTGCCCCGGTGCCGTAGGCTGGGCTGGGAGCAGGTCCCCGGCTGACGGGCGTTGTGTGTGCCTTCCTGCCTTGCGTCCTCTGGGCCGGCGTTTGCCAGGGCACCGAGGTCTGTCAGCACCCGCGGTACCTCTGTCCTTTCTTCCCCGGACTCATATGAGTGACCCTGTGTCAGTGGCAGCCCTCTGCTGCCTGTTTGCCCCTCATCAGGTTACTGATGTATTACATCGAATTGTGAGTATCAGACATGTTCTGATTATGTTCTACCATGTTTTCAGTCTCCTTGCAAAATATGTACTCCAGGGCCTGATGGATTCTGGAAAAAATGCAGTCAGGGTTGTTAAAAAGGGGCCACTTATTTTTAGACATGCAGGCTGATGCTTACCTCCCTACTGCAGAGATAAGTTGGGCAAACATCTGGGTGCCCTTGAGCAGCAGTCCCAAGGGCATGGGCCGAGGGGCAGGTGAGGCCCCTTCCTCAGAGTCCTAGCAGGATGGGGAGAGCGCCAGTGGGGCTATGCCCCGTCCCCATGCAGCGCCACATCTGCCAACGGCACTCTTGAGGGGCGTCTGTCTGACCCCTTCTCTAACCTACGAAGCCAGGTTGCGTGGCAGATCTAGTCTGGCGCTCCGCTGCCCACAGCCCTCCTGGCTGCCCGACCTCAGGCTGCAGTGCTGCTAGCTCCAGCACGCGGGACCAAACCCTTCCCACCGCTTCGGCAGGCCTGAAGGGAATGCACTGCTGCACTGGCAGGACAGAAGGGTGCCCCAGGCCTTAAGTAAGTGATTGCTCTTTCTGTGGTGGTGCCCGTTTCTTAATATGGCTTTAATCAAAGGCGAAGCTGGATAACTTATAAATGATGCAAAATCATTAGCGATTAATGCATTGGGCAGGGCTTAACTGTGGCATGCTTTTCCCAGAGAGCCCAGTAGGGTGTTGGAGCATCTTGGCTTGACAGGAATGTTTTTAATAGTTGGCTTCAGAGAGTACATTTTTTGGAGCCCTTGCACTCACAGATCTTTATGGCAGCAGCTCTGGCATGAAACTGCTCTGACCTCAGCTGCAGAGCAGGCTGGAGAATGCTAGGCTTGAGGTGGGGATCATATGCAAAGCTTTCTATGGTGTGAGCTGTCCTCGCAGATCTTGGTATAACGACTTTCAGTGAGGTCTCATCTTGCATATACTTGGGATTAAACATTGCCCCGTGTTTCAAGGGTGAACTTCTCTAGTTTTGACTTCTGAAACTTCTTGACCTGTCTATTCCTGCTAGGTGTGCAAATCCCATGTGCTCAGGAATGTCTTTTCTACAGTTTGCTGAACTGCAGACTGACCAAGAGACACTCATTCTTCCAGTGAAGGACTGCAGCCTGGACACCTTCAGGTGTCACTGTCAGACGGGTTCAGGTCTGCCTGCCTGGAGCCTGCACAAAGTGCGTTTACGAGGCGTGAGGTCTGAAGAACTGACGAGCCATGTGTGTCGTGGCCCCGCCATGCCCCCATGTGCTCCTGCCCTCCCCTCTCTCTATTTGGGACATTTGGGGACTGGCTCTGGGGGTAATAGCAGATCACGCTGGATTTGAGTGCACTGTCTTTGCGGTTTGACACCAGGGTGGTATCTGCCCTGGGATGCCCTGCTGCTGCCAGTGAGGGAAGGTCCCTACACAGGGCCTGTGTGAGCTCTGGCCAAATACTGTTCAAGCAATACTGTCAGCCTTGTGTGGACCCAAGCAGCGTGGCTTGTGGATCAGTGCAGTGCCCTTGTTCTCAAATCACAGAGTGACCCAGCCCCAGGGCCATGCTTCAGCATCCCCAGCCCAAAAACCTGGCCTGGCCAGGCTGTGGTCCCTGCAGAAGCCTAGAAAATTCTTGTGCAGAGCAGGGAGCCTGCTATAAGCTCCATCCACAGACTTTTGCATCGCAGAGAGTCAGACTCTGCTTTTAATTTCCACACATACGCTTAAAGGTTGGGAAGTCCAACTGCCCACTTTGGGCATGTTCAGACCTCTTCTCATTCTGTTAGATACAAAAAGCTACCTAATTTATTACTGTAGATGTATGCTGTGAAGCACCAGGTCCTGTTCTTGTCCTGAGGCCAGCTGGCAGGGTCTGGTCACATCCATAGGACTGAGCTCATGAGTTCCAAAGAGGGGAGCACATCCGTGCTACCTACTAGGAATGGTTCATCACTTGTGCTAACTCCTGAGCCATGCCCGAGAGTCTTTTGAGCACACACTGGCTGGTTCAGACCAAAGCAGTGCGCGGGACCAGTCTGCACTACTGGATTCCTGGGCCATTCTTGACCTCATAACGTTTGCTAGCATAGTGGTAGCCTTGAACAACTGTTTTTCTTACGCCTGAAGGCTAGCGGAAACATTACAGGCCCCCGACACACACACACTTTGAAAGGCAGCTGGCTGGCAGGCTGCAAGGGAAGGGTTATTTGCTGACCGTGCTGTCGAGAGCTCAGCTGTTAGTTGGGCAACTAAGTTGCACGCTGGCCATGGCTGCAGCAGAAAACCAGAGCACGTCTGCGGGGAGCTCGGCTCCTATGCGCACAGAATACACATGCCCCAGTCAGTGGCGAGGTCGGGGGAGTGCAGCTTTATTCAGCCTGTTCTGCCGTTGGTTTCTGGGAGACCAGGATGTGCAGGTAAGGACATGGCTCAGAGAGTCCCTCTCACAGGTTAGAGTGATGAACCGGAGTCCCACTAGAAAACTCTGAGGAGACGCACTCTTCGTGGGACAAAAGGTATTTGAGTGTACCTTTGAATCCTTTCCAGTTTTCCAGGCTCCTGTTCTGGAAGATAGGGCGCAGCATCCTGTGATGTCCTTGTTTGCGTCGTCTCCAATGTCTCTGTCTTCTGGTGCCGTGGCAGGCTTCTGCTGGGAATGCGCTCAGCCCCAGCGTCTCTCTGAGAATATTTTTTCTGGGCTCTGTGGCTGACCCTCCTATCTGTCTTAGTCACCCGTGGCTGACCACAAATCTGCATTTCTCAGAGTGGGAATCACATCCTTTTCCTGGTTAGATCTGTGATGGAGCTGGGTATATTCAAATGCGAATGAATGCATTTAAATAGCTGACCTGCAGAAATGACCTATCCTTGTCACTAACTGTGGTTGTTGTTGGTGTCTGTGGTTGTCTTCTTTCTTATTCTCAGGTGCCCTATGGGGATCTTTTTCTGTCTATATAGATCACAGCATTGAACTTGTACTACACAAGCAGCTTGTAGGACACTGTCTTGTTTACAGGGAGAGAGGACACGTGAACAGCAGCCTCCGTGTCTTTCTTCATGTGCTCCTGTGTCTCATTTCTGGACAAAATTTGGCTTTGTATGCGGGTCTGTGTACCTGTGTAGGACCCTGCCACGCTCTTAGTACTGTGAAACCTCAAAATGGTGCAGACCATGGGCCCATCAGGCCAGCTTTCCGAAGGACAGCACCGGCTGAGTGTTGCTGCCAGCTTTGCAGATGCTGGCATTACACTGCTGAGAAAGTCAGCTCTGCCTTCTGCATCGGGCTTTCCTCCCCACTCTGGAGCAGGGAGTAACGCCAGGCGGATGAGATGGCCAGATTGAGTTGCATAGTGTGTTTATTCCAAGCTGCCCCATTTTTCTGTCACAGTTGATATATAAATACTGTGTCTGGGCTGCTTCCTACGCAGTTCTGGGTGGTGTGCCAGGCATTTGTGATGTGCACATCCACGGGGCAGCCCCAGAGCTTAGAGGAGCCTGATTTTACCATTGCAGTCTTGGTTGAAGTATTGCATTAATGTAGGATTCGTTTGGACTTTCTGGACCGTACAGAAACATGGGACTTCCCTGCCAAGAATCTACTCTGTGCCCAGGCTGAGCAGGAGCATGTCATGCCAGACAGCCCTGCTTCTGCTGGTGCTGGAGCTGAATGAAGTAAACTTTCCAACAGATGAACATCTGAGCAGCAGTGAAGGTAGCTCAGCTCTGCAAGCAGATGCCCTCGTGAAGAGCTGATGTGAATGTCATTCTCCTCTCTGATAGCAGGGTCTCTGCAGTGCTCTGAGACAGGCTTCAGGGACTTTTCTTTTCATGGGATTGTGAGCTGCAGGAGCTGATTAAGTTGCGCTGACGGTCTCTTAAACTCTGTAATTCTTTTTGGCTCAGGATGGGCCTTCGTGCATTTCCCATTTCGGTGTCTGCAAGGCGGAAGGAGCCTGCTGCGGGCCCTTCACGCCCTGAGCTGGGCTTGGCAGCCCGGGCACACGGTCAGCACTGCTAACCCCTTTTACGTGGAACGTGTGTTATGAGCCACGGGCTATGTCTGCCGCTGCAAGCGCGCCCTTTAGAGAAGCGCCAGTCAGATGCCCCGCGAGCTTGTCCTCCTGCCCCGCTGTAGGACACTGCAGAGGGTGAGGTGTGCAGCCAGCACGCTCCCACCCACAGCCAGGCAGGGAGGAGTCCCGGCCAGTGCGCAAAGGCTGCCGAAGCCGACGGGTGCCACAGAGGGGCAGCTGCACGGGCAGGGAGTAGCTCGGTGCCTGCACACCTGCCCCCACGCTAGCCTGGTAAGCACCGTGCGGTGCACGTGTTGCTGCTGGCAGGGGCTCAGCCTTGTGCATCCGCTGTGCCACTCCTCTCCTGGGGACAGGTTCACTGGAGAAGCTGCTCCCGGTAGCGCTGGCCGATGTGCTGCCACGGGCAGATGTTGGAGAGGGCCCCTGGGGTGGTGCGCAGGGGCGAGTGCCCGTTCTGAGACATCTGAGGGGACATGGTGGCGCTGGATTAATGGTTGGACTTGATAATCTTGAAGGTCCTTTCCAACCTTAGTGATTCTGTGATCTTCTTTTGCCTCTTTCCTGTGCCTTGCCTCGGTCCATCCCCGGCTCACCCAGACAGGCCGCCGTCCCCTGTCAACGTGACTGTGACACAGCTGAAGGCAAACTCTGCCACGGTCTCCTGGGACGTCCCAGACGGAGACGTGGTCATCGGCTATGCCATCTTACAGCAGGTACCCAAGCTCTGTCCCCAGGGGGCTGGGGACCCCTCTCACTGATTACCAGCATGCTCCTATGTCAGCCCTTCTGCCGCAGTTTGGAGCTCCTCTGGCACCTGCCTGAGGACACCGCTGCTGGTGAGCAGCCCTTGCCAGGGCGCCCTGTCTGAGCCATCTGTCCTGCTGGGAGGCAGCAGACCGTGGGCTGCGCTGGGGGTAGCTGTCCCTCCAGCGGCTTCCCTCCAGTGGCGATTTCTCTGGATAAGGATGGTGCATAGCAAAGTGCTGGCCAGCCTGGCCCATCCCAGGGGTGGATGGTTGCCCGGGAAGGGAGGAGTAAGGGCGGTGTGCCCAGCACAGCCCTACAAACAGGGGCCTGTGCCTGGTGCAGCTGGCAACAGCCTCCTGGGGATGACAGGTCTTCACTCTGGCAGCGGCAAGATGGACAGATGCAGCGCTTCATCCGGGAGGTGAACACCACCAACCGGGCCTGCGTACTGTGGGACTTGGCAGAGGACGCTGATTACATCATCCAGGTGCAGAGCATCGGCCTGTATGGGGAAAGTCAGGCCAGTAAGCGTGTCCACTTCCGGACCCTGAAGGAGACAGACCGCCTCCCTTCCAACAGCTCCAACCAAGGTGAGGCAGCTCCTTTCGACTCACCCAGGTGCTGCTGGTGGGGCTATACCTGGAGGTCTCCACAGCACACGGGCAGGGATCCAGCGGGCAGTGAGGAAGGTGCTGCCCTGAGCAGCAGGCTGCTTGGGACACACAGGGTCATAATGGGTGGCAGGGTTGTACAGCCTGCTGTTGTGTCCACTATGGCCATGATAATGTCCCCAAGCCCTGGTTTACAGCTCTCCTATCCCAGGTCTTGGCACCCTATGCAGCTAAGCAGGCTGTGGCCAGGACAACCGCAGTGGCCTGCTCAGCTGCTGCCCATAGGAAGCAAATATCGAACGGGCTCTCTGATCTCCCAGCCTGCAAGCTACCAAAGGACAAATGATGGAGCCCCATGGTCTCCTTTCCTACACGTATCCACGTTGTGCCTTCTTGCCCTGGGGTTGCTTACATGCTGGTCCATGAAAGATGATCCAAGAATCCAAGAGGGACGATGCCCGGAGGGGGACCACTGGGCACAGGAGTCTGTCTCCAGCACTAGCCATAGGAGGGGGACTTGAGAAGAGTATAACAGGGCAAGCAGATGGCTTAGTTTGCTCAGAACTTTTGTGTTCAGCTCAGGGCCCTCCTACCCTGCCCTGGTCCTGACATGGGGAGTAACCTCAATGATTACTCCCATGCATTGTGCAGTCCAAGCACAAGTTGTGCAATGCAGCAAACAAGCTGTTAGAATCCCTGACTGCCTTTGGTAGCAAGGATGGTTTATCTGACACAGGAAAGCCACAGGCTGCATGTCCTCTCCCCACCCAAGGTGTCATCTCACACCCATCCTTGTTTGGCAGAGGTGGGCCTCTCTCCTCCGGAGCTCCTTCTTAGATCCTCAAGTGTTGCTGGTCCTGAAGTAGGTTCTGGTGGGAGGGAATCTGCTGCCAGCCCTGCCTGGATTCTCTTCTCTGTAGGTGACATCACCATGGAAGGGCTGGACAAAGACAGGCAGCTGCAGACGGGCGAGATTATCATCATCGTGGCTGTGCTGCTCATGTGGGCAGGTGAGTGCCACAAGCAGCGTTCCAGCAGGCTGGGGCATAGGTGCAGTCCAGGGTCCACAAAGAGGATGGGTCTCAAGAGACTGCAGAGGCATATCGGTATGCGTCTGGCATCCTTTCCAGTAAAGCCCATTGAGTCTCTGTAGGAGCTCGAGCCAGTGGGGTAAAAGGAGCAACCACAGCCACTTCTCAGCAGTGAAGGCCTGGAGCATGTGGGCTGGCTGGCCTGACTGCTGTGCTGGAGGAGCAGGAGGCAATGTGGGACCCAAGGAATACAGATGTACAGGGTGGGAGCATCCCAGCTGACATCATTAACTATCATGTAACTTGGGCCTTAGCTTGTCTGACATCTGATAACATTGCTGCGCTGGCTGTGGCCATGCCTCGATCTGCAAAAACTGTAAAATGGGTGATCTGCTCCTGTACAGCACCTGATCAAAGCCAGTGCTCTAGCAAACAGCAGGTTGCCCTGTGAGCAGGGAAGCCTAGGAGATGTCAGCTCCTGACTGGTCACATGCAGCTGCTGCGAATGGGGAGTCGTCCGTCCCCTACTCCCTTCCCAGTAAATGTGGATTTTCTAGTGGCATCTTGCAGGAATCTCTCCTCGTCCTGGCCTTGAACACTATTCTAGTGCACTGGAAAAAAATACGAGATGGCTGCTGCTAGCTCACACTTTGTGCAGGTTGGTGTGTCAGCGTGCCAACAGGGAGAAAGCAGGTCCAGTCAGTGGGCGGCTGTGATACCGCACTGTTGTTTGAGTGGGTCCGACGCATCTAAATGATAACAGTTCAAAGCATTGCTCCACAGGCCGGCATCCAGGGTCGCGAGGGCTGCGATGCGTACTGCGTGGGCTGGGTACTGTACAGCCATGACTGACTGACCCCACAGTCATTTTGCAAGACAGGACAAAGCCACGGGCTGGCTTTTGTGAGGGTGGCAAGCACAGCACCAATAACTTCAGCATCTTGCTGGAGGCACCCAGAAGCACACTCAGCTGCTCACCGACCTCAAGGTTGTCCCTCTCTGAGTGCTGCAACGTCTGCCTTTGGCCTCAGAGCCCTGAGCTGCAGGCACCAAGCACTTCACGTGTGCCCTGATGGCTTTGGCCGCGTCCATGCCTCGTCTGCCCAAGGAGGCTGGTCTGACCACACACGCAGAGGTGCCTGGGGTGGTCCAGGCTGACACAGGGGGAGGGGGTGGGTGACCAGCACACTGGAGTGCCCTGGGCCTGATGGCTGTCCAGCTGGGATGCTGTGGGGAGGGGAGGCAGTGGGCAGCCAGCGTGAGGGAGTCCTTCATTCCCTGTCTTTTGGCAGCGGTGATCGCCCTCTTCTGCAGACAATATGACATCATCAAGGACAACGACTCCAACAACAACAAGGAAAAGACAAAGCCATCCTCGGAGCACAGCACGCCAGAGCGACCGAGTGGAGGGCTGCTGCGGAGCAAGGTGAGCAGGGAGGGCTGGTAGAAGGGATAGCTTATGACATCTGCTGTGGCTTGCTGCCTGGACAGGTTCTGGCTCTTTCCAGAAACAGGAACGCCCCATCTCATGCTCTCACCCTAAAAACTGAGGGTTTTTAGGGTGCAGGGAGCCCTGGGGGGCAGTGCAATGCCCCCGCTCTGGGGCAGTGTGTGCACCCCGTGTGTGATTGCAGGAGAAATATCGGAAGAGACAGCAGGATATGTAAGCTGGGATGGCTTCCACATTGCACGGTGGTAGCCGTCCTCTCACTGTAACAGCCCCTTCACCATGCCCCTCCAAGGCTGCACCTCTTCTGCATCCCGTAGACAGGTCTAGCTCCTGCCTGTTCAGGCAGGAGGCAGACAAGCTGGGCAGCTGTTCTTACGGTTCCTGCACTGGTCTATCGCTGCCCGCTTTCTGCCTTCACTGGGGCCTGCTCCAGGCCATCACCACACAAGTTGTTCATGGGAAGGACCCCAGAGCCCCTTTCCCACCCTAATGGAGGTGATGTGCCGGGCTGTGGATGGGGAGGGAGCAGTGCTGTCATCTGGCTCTTTCCTCAGCACCTGACATTTCTCCCTTTGTTACTTGGCAAAGACAGTGATTTATAACCCTGATGCGTGTGCTCTGAACGGGACCTTGCATTAGGTTTGCCCTTGTGTCTCATCTGCCTCTTGTATCGATGGTGGGAACTCTGCTCACTTGTTGCCTGACTCCCCCTCTGCTTCCACATCTTGGTTTCCAGTGGATGTCAGGAGCAGAAACTTCCTGTTTGGATTTCAAGACCTCAGTTCTCCTCCTCCAGATTTTTCCAGCTTCCTGATTACTCCTTGCCAAAAAGATCCCTCTTCTTGGATCCCTGCTCCAAACTGACCTTGCTCATGTAGAGCTGCAAAGGCGGGTGCAAAGGCCTGTTCCTGCTGCTTGTGCAGTTCTCCTGTACAAGGCTGATGCACCTCAGTTTGTCTTTTTGCATTCACCAGACTCTTGGCATCCTTGTAGCTGACAACACTGCAAGTTTATTCTTGCAGTCCTTAGTTACAAAGCTGGGAACAAGGTATAGGAAAGAAAATGCTTTGCATTGCTTCCCCTTCTGGCTTCAGGGCCAAGCTGTTGTAAAGTAGCAGACAAATGGTGCAGCTCTTGATCTGAGCGCTGTTATAAAGTGTGGTCATGGGGACACTCGCCTCCTGCACCCTGCTTCAGCGTGAAAGGGCTGAGCTACAAAGCACGTGTGCAGCAGCCAGGACCCCTTCCCTTCCCAGCACGTTCTCTGAATTCACAGATCTGCCATGCTCTGCAGTGAGCACATTCCCTTTGGCGTAATGGAACGTGCCTGCTCGTGCTTGCAACAGTTTTTGAGAAAATCCACCTTGCCACCTGCCGCCTTTAGTTCCCTTGGCACATGCCAGAGCTGTCATGAGGGCCATGGCAGTGAGATGTGCCTGGCACTCAGTGGGCCCCGTCTGTCCCTCCACGCCAGTCATCCCATGCTTTGTGGATTCTCTGCCCCCTGGCAGACGTCCCCCTACCCCCTCACTTACAGTTTCTGCCCTGACCCTGCATCTACCTCCTGTCCAAGGGCATCAGGTGTAGTGTGGCTGCCACTGGGGACCAGATAGACATTTGCAAGCCCTGGAGGCTGACGAGCGTGGGGCAGGAGGGGCTGGTTCGCCCAGGGGTACTGGGGCACAGCAGTGGGCTGAAAGGCTTCGTGGGGAGGCACGCATGTTGTTGAAGGGACTCACCTGGAGGGAGGCACCACGTGGTGCAGCTGAGCTGCCTGAACCTTTGTGCCAGGAGAGCACATCCATGTAAAAGGCCGGGGTTTCAGGGTGAGTCCCCTTGGTCTGACCCCTCTGAAGCCAGGTCTCTGCTGCAGCTCACCCCCACCTCAGCTCAGGGCAGAAGGCTGGGCTGCAGCTGGCAGCCCTTTTGCAGAGGAGGTCGCCTGGCCTTGGTGTCCGCTGTGGGAGGTTGGGGGCTCTGCCGTGGGGTGTGCGTCCCAGGGGCTTAGCAATGCAGGGCCTTAAAGCAGATTTTTCTCTCGTAGAAGAAGTCTCCCTCGGTCAATATAATCGAGGTGTAAGTGCAGCACCAGCTCTGCGCCTGGGGTCCTGGGTGTCCTGCCAGAGCCAAAGCAGGCCTTGGAAGAAGAGGCAGCACCAGGTGCCCACCCTGGAACTCTGCATGCGAAGATCCGTGTATCAGAACTTTCGCTTTCCCAAGGGCGCCTATCCAGGGATGTGCATAGAGCCGGCTCCCAGCCGTGCATGCAGTGCACGGCCCTGCCCGTCCCGCACGCCCGGCCCCGCTCCCCTGCCACTGCGGAGCGCAGAGCTGAGCAAGGGTGGGGGACCACACCACCAGCCCAGGGGGGCAAGCCTAGGGGGGCGGAGGGGCTGGGTGCGCTGGCTTGAGGGGAGGCAGCATCCCTGCCTGCTGGCTTGGCCAAAGGCCTGGGTGCAACCGTGTAGCACTGGACGCCCACCCGGCAGGCAGCCCGGAGCAGAGCTTGCTCTCAGCTGCTGTGTCTGGGCCCAGAGGGCTGTCTGTGGAGGCAGCTGCTCCCCTTTCGGCCCCGAGAATGAGGGGATGGGGCAGTGCAGGCATTCGCCCCAGCACCGCCAGGGAAGTCGTGGCCCGGTGGCAGGAGAGTTTGTTGTGAGGTGAGCACAGGTAAAGAGTGGATCCCTGCTGGGGAGTGGGGCCCCATTGCACCACGTCATTGCCATGCAGGGGCTTCAAGGCCTCTCCCTGCTGCAGGGAGCTGAGACACAGATGAGCGCAAGGAGGCAGGGCTGCCGCAGCGCCTGGCTGGCCTGCGGTGTGCCGCCAGGGCGGAGGGTGCCAGTAGGAGCCGTTCTGTGGGGTGGGCCCCATAACGCTATGGGAGCAGGCAGTGCCGGGGCATGGCTGCGGCTTTGCCATTTCCCTGGTAGGGCTCTGTCCTGACGCATTCAAGCTGTGTGCGGGGTTGCTGCCGGGCAGCCTGTGGGCAGCGCGGCACCGGTGCTGCCCAGAGGAGGTGATGTGGTGAGGCCCAGCAAGGTCTCCGCAGCTGCGGCAGGGTGTGTGCTGAAGAGCTCATCACTGCTCTGGGGACGACCCTGGCTTCAAGAGCGTCGCATCCCGCTCCTGGCTCCTTCAGTCTTGTGGGGATATGGTGGCTACTGATGCTCCCGCCCCTGGAGCGGGTCCCGTGGCCTGCACCAGGTTGGCTGATGTGCCACAGACCCGTTGGAAAGGGCCCTGAACACCCAGAGCTGGTGGACCGCTGGCTTGCTGTTATCTGCCCAGTCTGCCTGCTCATGTGAGGACGACATGAGCCATCGCCCAGCCTGGGGCTGGTGAAGAGGTGATGTCCAGCCTGTGCTTGTTTGCTCCCCGGCATCTGCAGGCACCAGTCTGTCACTGGCTACCCGCACTGCGCTGTGGCCCAGCCGAGGCCAGGCCCAGGCATGCCCTCTTGCTGCGGTAGGAGGGAGGGGGGTGATCCGAGGAGGCTCTCTGCTGCAGAGGCTGGTGCCCTGGCTGCTGCTCTCCCTCCGTACTCTGCTCTGCGGCCCGTCAATGAGCTGGGGTGCTGGCTCTGCAGCCCTGGACTCGAGTATCACAGGATCCAGCGTCTTCCAGGAATAAACCTCCCAGAAAAGCACTTTCAGGACTCTTCCTTCCAGGTGCTGCTCAGCTCCTACTACAGGACGAGGTGGGGAAGGGACGGGATAAGCGACTCCCTGTGGCAGGGTCTTTTCAATAAAAGCATCCTGGCTCAAAGGCAGCATTGTCCCTGCGGAGCTGCAAGTCTCTGTGTGTGTGTGTGCGCGCGCGCGCGTATATGTACAAGACTTCTTGAACTTGCGTGTAAGGCCCTTGGAAGGAGACCTGGCCTCGCAGGCTGTGCAAGAGCTGCAGGTCCTCTAAAGTTGTCTTGCCCACCTCTCCGGCCGCCGAGGGAGTGCTGGTGCCAGTGCTGGGCCATGTTATGCTGCTGGACAAGTTGCAGTTAAAGACTGTCCCGCCGAGGATGGCTTTCTCTGCACAAACAAAACTGGCTGCAGAGAGCAAAGACACGCTGGCAGCCGGGACAGGAGAGAGGATGAGGCCAGATCCCAGCAGGCTGCTGGCAGGAGGGGGCTGTGCTGTTCCCTGGTAGGGTGAGGAGAGGGGTTCCAGAGGAGCAAATGCACCACGGGGGGGTCCAAGTGCTGCTGTACTGTAATCTGGCCATAGCTCTAGAGAGACAAACCACCTTGTTTTGCCAGCTAACTTGTTTTTTGGAGAGGTACACTAAAAAAATAAGGGCTGTCAAGGAAATAACAAGAGTTTTTAAAAAACTCTGGTGCCCTGGAAAATGTTTAGAGGTGCAATCCTGCAGGGTCAGAGCAGACGGATGCCTACCATCATGAGTTCTTTAACCAGACCAGAGGCACACACAACGAAACAAAGGAGCATGACTGTCTAGCAGAGTCGAGGGCCTGGGAGTGGCTCCAAAAAAATGCCAAAATGCAGTGGTTGTGGCCAGATAAAAAAGGAGACCAAAAGTCTGTCACATTAAATATAAAATGAGGGTGTCATGTTGAGGCAAAAAAGACATACCCCTCAAAAAAACAACCCAAACCACCACTCCTTTCTCAGACCATGACAGTGCAGGATGGCATGGAGCTGCAGAGAGGAGTGCTGCAGACGAAGGGCAAGTTGGACAAAGGTATTTTGTGAGGCACATACAAGCACACACCCTGCGAATGCGTGTGGCAGCACCAGCAGAGGACGGTGCAAACGCGTGAAGCGGTGCCAAGGCAGGGCAGGACATGCACACGCCCTGCAGCATCAGCACCGCAGGGGCACAAGTAAGGCGCCGTGGGGCTCATGCGGAGCACTTCTGGCACACAAATCTAAGAGATGTTGGACAGTGTTAGCACATGCATGGGTGCGGCGAGACCATTGCTAGCTTGTACATCACTAAAACAACAGACTTGGCCAAGGCACTGGCACACACAAGGCTGAGATGGGGAAGCAGGGAAGCCGTTCACTCACTGCAGCAACAGCTGGTTAAAGGCAGGACAATGGCAGAACTAGCACCCATGAAGTTGTGCAAGAAGCCTTACAGGGCTACAGTGTTCGGCAGAATCACAGCAAAGAGCACACCCCACGAGTCCCAGGGAGAGGCTGTTAAATGCTTGGAGTACTTTTGTCTGGAGAGGTGATAGCTGCCAGGCAGCAGGGTAGAGCCCACTGCCCTCCCCAGTGGCAGGAGATGGTGAACAATCATTCACAGGCCAAGAGCAAAGCGTGAGTGAAGCGATCAGCATGTGCCGGCGGTAGCAGCAGCCTTGTCCGGCCCCTCAGCACTACCTGCAGCACTCGGCTGTGGTATGGATGCATGGATGCCGGCATCCTGGTTCAATGTGTGGCAGACAGCTGGCTGTTCAACCCCCTCCACCACCAGGTCAGCCATCCCTCAGCGCTGGAAGATGAGGACTTGACAACGACCTGCTCACCCAAACCACCCCAATAACATCTACAGGTTGCTCTGTGCCCTCAGCTGTGGGAGGAAGGCATAAGATCAGGACTCAACGTGCAAAACCAAAAGTGCGAAAAACAGTGCACAGCTCTCGCCTGACCTGCAGAGACACAATCCTCTGTGGAGTGCAAGCCTCTTGGGAAAAGACACTTGCCAGGAGATCAGCTCTGCTGCCCCAGGCTGCATACAGCGAGTCCAGCCCAGCTGGGGCTGCCAGCGTCACCAGCCTCAGAAGGGGAAATGTGCTGCAATGTGACAGGAACCCAGCAGCAAGGTCCTCGGCCAGAAAGCAGCTGCAAACTGTTATGTGCCAGGAGAAACAAGGCGTCCTGCTGGCTGCAGCCTCCCATGCGCTGTCTGGGGAAGGAAACCAGGTGCATGGCTTACCCATGTCTCCGGACCACAGCCAGGCATGCAGCAGGGCAGAGGCACCCCAGAGCAGGCACACAGGTAGCTCATGTCCCCCCTGGCCTCAGCACAGTCAGCTGCCAGTTCTCATCGGCACAGATGATGTTCACAGGTGCTCAAGATGCACCAGTCCAGCACAGCCTGGACCAGCTCCCCGCTAGATAACAAGGGCCAGCCCGGGCCCCGGCAGCCCTCAGCGCAGGGGCAACGGCTGCCTCAGGACCAGCAGCCGAGGAAGGCCTGGGAGCCCCAGAACAGCTGCAGGCTCCACAAGCTCAGGGCACAGCCCAGGCCCTCACCACAGGCAAGGAAGCCTCACTGCAGGCAGGGCAGCAGAGACACAGTGCCTTGCACACTTGCTTACACGGCACCAGGTCTCCTCGCAAATGATGGAGTGCAACTGACGCCGAGGGGCAAAAGGATTCTTGCTCATGAGCTGGCAGGCCTCATTGAGAGGGCTTTAAACTAGAATTGGAGGGGGGAGGGGATAAAACGGGGCTCACTAGAGTTGAACCTAGGGGTAGGTTCAACGTGCCAGAGTTGAAATCTATAGCCCGGCTCAGGTGCATCTACACCAATGCACGCAGCATGGGCACCAAACAGGAGGAGCTGGAAGCCATTGTGCAGCGCGACAGCTATGACGTAGTTGCCATCACAGAAACATGGTGGGATGCTTCTCATGACTGGAGTGCTGCAATGGATGGCTATAAGCTCTTCCGAAGGGATAGAATGGGAAGGAGAGGCGGTGGGGTGGCTCTGTATGTTAGGGAGTGTTTTGATTGCATAGAAATCGAAGATTGTGAAGACCAAGTAGAGTGCTTGTGGGTAAGGATGAGGGGGAAGGCCAATGAGGCAGACATCCTGCAGGGAGTCTGTTACAGGCCACCCAACCAGGATGAAGAGACGGATGAGACATTCTATAAGCGATCTCCTTCTATGACCAGGTGACCCGCCTAGTGGATGAGGGAAAGACTGTGGATGTTGTCTACCTGGACTTTAGTAAAGCCTTTGACAGCGTCTCCCACAGCATTCTCCTGGAGAAACTGGCGGCTCGTGGCTTAGACAGGTTTACTCTTCGCTGGGTGAGGAACTGGCTGGATGGTCGAGCCCAGAGAGTTGTGGTGAATGGCGTTAAATCCGGCTGGCGGCCGGTCACGAGTGGTGTTACCCAGGGCTCGGTTCTGGGACCAGTCTTGTTCAATATCTTTATTGATGATCTGGATGAGGGAATTGAGTGCTCCCTCAGTAAGTTTGCTGATGACACCAAGCTGAGTGGGAGTGTTGATCTGCTGGAGGGTAGGAGGGCTCTGCAGAGGGATCTGGACAGGCTGGATCGATGGGCAGAGGCCAACTGTATGAGGTTTAATAAGGCCAAGTGCCGGGTCCTGCACTTTGGCCACAACAACCCCATGCAATGCTACAGGCTTGGGGAGGAGTGGCTGGAGAGCAGCCCGGCGGAAAGGGACCTGGGGGTGCTGGTTGACAGCCGGCTGAATATGAGCCGGCAGTGTGCCCAGGTGGCCAAGAAGGCCAACAGCATCCTGGCCTGTATCAGGAATAGTGTGGCCAGCAGGAGTAGGGAGGTGATTGTGCCCCTGTACTCGGCACTGGTGAGGCCGCAGCTTGAATACTGTGTTCAGTTTTGGGCCCCTCACTACAAGAAGGATGTTGAGGTGCTGGAGCGTGTCCAGAGAAGGGCAACGAAGCTGGTGAGGGGTCTGGAGCACAAGTCTTATGAGGAGCGGCTGAGGGAACTGGGGTTGTTTAGTCTGGAGAAGAGGAGGCTGAGGGGAGACCTTATCGCTCTCTACAACTACCTGAAAGGGGGTTGTGGCGACGAGGGTGTTGGTCTCTTCTCCCAAGTAACTAGTGATAGGACAAGAGGAAATGGCCTCAAGTTGCGCCAGGGGCGGTTTAGATTGGATATTAGGAAAAATTTCTTCACTGAGAGGGTGGTCAGGCATTGGAACAGGCTGCCCAGGGAGGTGGTGGAGTCGCCATCCCTGGAAGTGTTCAAAAAACGTGTGGATGTGGCGCTTCAGGACATGGTTTAGGGGACATGGTGGTTCTGGATTAATGGTTGGACTTGATGATCTTAAAGGTCCTTTCCAACCTAGTGATTCTGTGATTCTGTATGCATGGCACCCCATCCAGCACTCGCACACAGATGACAACAGTAAAAAACTCGGTTTATTTCCCTATAAAGGCAGAGCTTTCCTTTAAAAACCAGCTCATTTCACTCATGAGAGGGCGTGGGGCTAAACTGCAGGGGCAAGGCCTTCCTTGCTCATTGCTCCAGGCCAAGAGCTATTGCTCCCTGAGGGTCACGCATGCCGAGCAAGTCCTTCACCATCTCCAGGGGGCTGCTTAGCCTCAGCCGGTACCCAGTTGCCCCCAGGAGGAACAAGGTGGGAGAAGCAAGCAAGGCAGGTCAGAGACAGTGCACTAGCTGCACCCCACAGGCTCACAGCCCGTGGGGTGGCTCTGCGTGCCCTGGGAGTGGGCAGAGCGAGAAGCACCGGTCCACCAGCCTGAGCTGGGAGCAGGAAGCAGCTGCAGTTTGAGGCGGTTCATGCAGGCAGAGAGCAGGATGAGGAGCGAGTGTTGCAGTCTGTGTGCTGCATGGCAGCAGTGCCAGCAGACCCCGTGCCTGCTGGGCAGTGCTGGGGGTAGGCGCTGGCTGGCCCGGGGGCAGGCACAGGGTGAATCCTGAGTGGCTGGTCCATTGCTGCAGAGATTTGGCTTAACCCAGGGGAGTCTTGGGGCCAGCAGTCCTGGGGTCAGCTGTGGGGAGGTCTCCAACCCGTCCCAGCCCTTTCCAGCTGTCTGGGGGTTGCCCCAAGCGGTAGCACAGTAGCTGTGCAGTAGGAGAGCTCACTCTGGGCACAAGAGGTGCTGACTCTGAAAAGCAAGAGAGAGGAAGACCCAGTCCATGAGGCATGCAGCTGGGAACCCAGCATGGCCTGGGAGGGGAAGCAGACCTCCCCAGATGAGCCATCAGCCCCCTCCCCTTACAGAGGACATGCTGCGGGCTGTGGCAAACCAGCACTGAAGGAAAGAACTTACCCGCTGGGCTGTGGGCTCCCCTCCCCAGCTCCTCCATGCTGCTTTGGAAGAGAACAGAGCACCCATCGTACCCCCAAGCAAAGCTTGCTGAGAGACGCAGCATGCTCATGACCCTGACAGCACAGGCACGGAACAGCAGTACCAGGCACTCGAAGTGCAGAAGGCTCTAGCCCACTTGCTACCAAACCCTTTTGCCAGGCGAGCCTGTCCCGAGACTGCAAAGCCATCTCCTCTTCCCATCAGGAGGCCGCATGTACAAAGGGCTGCCATTTCACAGGGCCACATACCTAGCTCCAGCCCGTGCACGCACTGGTTCCCAGCTGACACCAGCTCAGGCCAGGCTCAGGTCTGCACCGCTGACTGACCCCAGCCAGGTGCCAGCTGCCGGGCACATGGAGAACAGCCACAACGGAATGGGCCCTGTGCACCTACCACCACAGGCACTTCTGCAAAGACCTACAGGTTAATCCTCTCCTGCTGGACTGGTACCATCAGCTGCTCCCAAACACAGGACAGACACCAGCAAGCTCAGTCCCAGGCCCCAGTCCATGCGTAAGTCAGCATGACCAGGCCTCCATCCTGGTGCAAGCCCCAGGGAAATCAGTGGGAGGAGAGCGGCAACTCTGAGTCCCCCCTGAGAAGTTCATCACTAAAAGAAAGACATTGAGGTGCTGGAGCGCGTCCAGAGAAGGGCAGCGGAGCTGGGGAGGGGTCTGGAGCACAAGAGTGACGAGGAGCGGCTGAGGGAACTGGGGGTGTTCAGTCTGGAGAAGAGAAGGCTGAGGGGAGCCCTCATCGCTCTCTACAACTGCCTGAAAGGGGCTTGTGGTGGGGTGGGGGCTGGTCTCTTCTCCCAAAGAACCAGCGATAGGATGAGAGGAAATAGCCTCAAGTTGCACCAGGGGAGGTTTAGACTGGATATTGGGAAAAATTTCTTCACTGAGAGAGTGGTCAAGCACTGGAACAGGCTGCCCAGGGAAGTGGTTGAGTCACCATGCCTGGAGGTATTTAAAAGATGAGTAGATGTGGCACATAGGGACATGGTTTAGTGGTGGACTTGGCAGTGTTAGGTTTATGGTTGGACTCAATGACCTTAAAAGTCTTTTCCAACCTAAACGATTCTGTGATTCTAAGCATGTCTGGATAGGCTGGCCTCAGCAAAGAGTGGCAGAAACAGAACAAGTAACATCTCTGGGTACATCCTGAGGGACAGCATCTGTCCCCCACAGCTCTGCTGCAAAAGCTGAACTGCAAGATCTGCCCCTCCACAGCTTGGCTCCCTGTTCACTTGACTTCTTAGCTGACAGAGGCAGAGGAAGTAGCAAGAAGCTTCCCCTTCCTCCCATGCAGATCTCCTCCATGCTCCGAGCATGCCCATGATGCCAGCAACTCCCCTTGCATGGGGCACGGAGAAAGAAAGACGACAGGTTTCACCAGAGAGATCTCTCAACACAAGCAGCAGCTCACCACCTACCCAGACAAGGTTTCACCAGCGTTGTCATCTTCCTCCTCCCCTTCCTCCTCCTGGCAAACAAAGAAACCAAACAAAAAACCCACCATGACACCTCACTGCCTGGGCAGGTCTCTGCCAGTGGGCTGCCCAGAGCCTGTACTGGAGCAGCAGGCAGTCCCCAGCCCCTTCACAAGACAGTCACCCAGCAGGCATGGCACAGACAGCGGATGCCTCCAGGCAGTGGGGGGACGTACGGCACCTGCAGAGCTAGGCTGCCGAAATCCTCAGGGCTCAGGCACACAGCCACGCAAGGGGAGAGGCAGACCGTGGCTCTTCTCACATCCCCTCCAGCCAGCAGAGCACCAAACACAGGCTGTGAGCGGGGAACGAGCTGCCAAGCTGAGCCAGCCGCTGCACACAGCGCACCTTGGCCTGGAGACGGGAGCGGCGTGAGCACATCTGGCAGCCGCAGGGCCAGGCAGACGACCACCCAGGAGCAGGCTATAAGCAAGGAGGACCCCAAGCCCTGCCAGGCTGGGCCAGCGCTGGAAGCATGAGGCCAAGGAGCAAGTGTCCAGAGGCTCCTGGGCAGGGACACAGCGACACGGGCAATGCTCCGATGGGCTCTAGACATGCAGTAGGTGTAGTGCAGGTGGGCAGGGCCGAGCCTTAGCCCAGGCTGGTACGATGGTGGCCAGACAAAGGCTCCTCTCCTTCAGAGGCAATGTCTCACCCCTAGCCATGGCACCAAGCATGCAGAGCAGGTCCCAGCTCCCTGTTTGACAGTGCCAGCAGAGCAGGGCTGAGAGCTGCTGCAATGCTGGGCCTGGCAGGAGAGCTCCTGGAGCAACCCTCTGAGGACCTGTGCCTGCCCTGTGAGCCCGACAGAGCACAGAGTGCCCCTCTTCACGTCAGGCCACCATGTGTGAGGGAGGCTGTGCAGATATCGACAGGGTCTTGGAAGGCCAGGAGGAGGGAGCGGCGTAAGTGTTACTCTTTCTGCTCTAGTGTGAGAGCCCTGGGCATGGGCCAGACTTGCACATACTGTACCCCAAACCGGTGTCTGAAGGGAGGGCTCCCCCGGGGGGCTGGCTCACTTGGTCTGCTGGGCTCACTGCTCTCCAAGACACATGAAGAGTGAAGGGGCTGTTCCTGCCTAGAGCCTGGGACAGGGCAAAAGCAGCAGAGTTAGTGCCTGCAACCTGGAGAAGGCCCAGCAGGGGATATACAGGCAGGACTGTAAGCGAGGGACAGATACCCCTGCTGTGCTTAGGGGAGGGTGCAGACAAGGGTGGGGGATCACCACTCAGGGCAGGTACCACAGGGCCCTGAGCTGTGCTACAGCTCAACAATGCAGAAGAGTTCAGCACGGATAGCAGGGACGCCCACACCCCACGCCAGCCAGAGACAGGGCAGGTTCCCCAAGTGGGGCAGTGGCAGAGAACACAACAGCAGGGACAACACTCTCCCTGCTTGGTGTGTTTCACCAGCCATGCAGTGAGCCATCTCTCCTCCACACAGCCCAAGGCAGGGTCCCACACTGGAGACCCCAATCCCAGGGCTAGGCAGAGGAACATGTCTGAGAAATTCCTCCTACCTGCATGTGCTGCTTCCCAGAGATCCAGTGCCATCTGGAAGGCCTGGGCCACAGTCAGAGTCACAGCCTGGGCCTGTGTACAAGAAAGAGAGAGAATGGCTGCTTCCACCCTGGGCCCTTAAGCCAGGACAACCCCACTGCCACAAGATCTGAGAGCACCCAGGCCTCCCTCAATGCCTCTCCCCGCAGAGCACACACACAGAAAGCCACAGTTCAATGCTGTGTCTGTCCACCTGCGCAGGCCAGCCATCCCCAAGAGGAGATCCCAGAGGAGCTGGAACAGAAGAACCTCCTTTCACTCGCCTCTGCAGTGTGTGAGCATGCATGCGCTCCCTGGCTCCATCTCTGCTGAGGTGCAGAGAGGTAAGGGCCTTCTCTCTCTGACAAGGGAGAAGGAAGGGCCTTGCTCCCCCCCTTACCTCATGGAGCCAAGAGCAGAAGGGAAGTGCTTACAATCTTCTTCTTGGGTGAGAGGAAGGCATGGCACTCCAGTGCCCCGCTCTCCTGGCTCTGGGCAACGTAAGCGAAGACTTTGTTCTGTAGCTTGTCTGTTGTGCAGTAGGAGATCCTGCAGGCAGAGAAGAGCTGCTCAGGGCAATAAAGGTCCCCCAGCACAGGTCTTCTGCTGTGCTTCCAGCACACCAACAAGCAGTGCTGACAGCCTGAGGCTTTTGTCTGCCTCAGATGATCAGGCAGCCTAACCCCACAGCAAGGCCAGAGGCTGCCTGGTACCTACAGCTAGTGAGAGACCACTGCATCCACAGGCATGCCCTCCTGCGCTGCCCCAGCGTGCTCCTCAGTCCTCTGATGCCCAGTTCAACCCCATGTATGAACTCAAGCACTGAGACAAAAGGAGCACAGAAGGGTGGGTGGTTGCCTCCAATGACGCAACTGGAGGCCAGGCAGTAGGACGATCTGCCTTGGCACATCAGCTCTGGTGCCAAGACCCAAACATTTTGCACCAAGGAGATGTCCTGTCTCTGCTTCCCATCTAGCCACCACCCTGCAGCCATGCTCCCCTCACACCCACCACCCAGAGACACACAACCCAGCCAAAGCACAGCTGGCAGCAGTAAAAAAAACACCCCACATCAGCTCTCTCAGCAACTGCCTTTATTTAGCCAGCCCAAGTAAGCTGCGGTCCATGGCACCCTCATCCCATTGCAGCCAGAAAGGCAGTCCTGTGTCAGTGGAGAGGGCCAGGCGTGCAGTCCTGCCCTAGCTGGGGGGCTTTCCAGCCATCAGCCTCGACATCCTGCTTGAATGCCAGAAGAGACAAGCAGGGCCCAGGGAAAAACAGACGGACTGATGCAGAACTCAAGGCCACCCAGGACGTTGCCTGCATTGAGCCCCAGGCAGTGCTGTGGGGCACAGCAGGGAGAGGGCACAGGCCAAAGGATGACCTAAGCTTGAAGGTACCACTGACGGGAGGCCCAGCCCTCCATGGCTGCTCAGGATCCCATCAGTCTCCAGCTGGCTGCTGGGGAACACCCAGGCCCTCCCACACACCATGCCCACCTGTAGATGGAGATGTTCTCAACCATCTCCTTTGTGTCTGCATCCTGCAGCGAGATGCCCCTTGGAGACACTGTCAGAATCACCTTCTGGAACTTGCGAGCTCCCACCCGTGCCTGGCAGTAGGGAGACACCAGACATCTCTGCAAATCAGGCAAGGGTCTTCACCTCCCCTCACTGGCAGGAGTCCCCCAGACTCTGTACAGAGTGCCACCCACTTGGACCCTTGCTGCAAAGGCTCCTGCCACAGGGATGGGAAAGCAGAGCCTGGAGATCGGGCGTGCCCTGCATAGAACACCCCTGGAATCCATTCACACTACTGCCATGCATGCAGGAGAGGACAGACCCCACCCTCCCCGGTACTCCACCCTCCTCTCTACGCTGTGACAGGCACAGCTCTGCTCCTAGCTGCATTCCCGGTGTGGGAGCAGGCAGCTGTGGCTGTCCTGCAGGAAGACAGAGCTTCCCTCACAGCACACAGGCCAGCCAGCCTCCGACACGCCACCCTCCTCTTGGGAACAGCACGGTCCCTCGCTGGGGTTCAGGGCTGGGACATGGACACTTCCCAAAGTCCAAGGGCTGCGCTTTGAATTGGCTCTTCTCCACCCCGGCACCGCTGGGCCCCAGGGCCAGCTCTCACCGTGGCAATGATCCGGCGGATGGCAGCAGCAGCCATGTCTTCGCCTTTGGGTTTTTCTACCAGCGTCATGCCTAAATACTTGAGTGTGAAGCACATCCCCTCAAGCAGCGGCTCCTGCATGTCAGCCCAGCTCTCAGGAAGCTCTGCAAAGACAAAATCCCTTAGCAGTGTAAGCCACATGCCAGTAGCCCCGTGGCTAGTCGCAGCAGAGCCACCCCACCCTCATGGAATCATAGAATCTTTGGGTTGGAAGGGACCATTAGAGGCCATCTAGTCCCACCCCTGCAGTGAGCAGGGACATCTTCACCCAGAGCAGGTCGCTCAGAGCCCTGTCCAGCCTGACCTGGGGTGTTTCCAGGGATGGGGCATCCACCACCTCTCTGGGCAACCTGGGCCAGGGCTTCACCACCCTCGTTGGGAAAAATTTCTTCCTTCCATCTAGTCTGAATCTGCCCTCTTTTAGTTTAAAACCATTACCCCTTGTCCTGTCGCTACAGACACTGCTAAACAGTCTGTCCCCCTCAGCCCCTCTCAGCCCTGGCAGCTGCACTAAGGTCTCCCCGGAGCCTTCTCTGCTCAAGGCTGAGCCCGCCCAGCTCTCCCAGCAGAGCTGTTCCAGCCCTCGGAGCGTTACTGGGGCCTCCTCTGGACCCGCTCTCACAGGTCCGTTGTTCCAACCTTGTTGCTACCTGCACTCAGCAGGGCACTCTCCTGGCTCTGTGACATTCTTGGAAGAGGAACAGAACGAGAGGACAGTTCACTTTCAAAGCTTTTAGTCCTCCATCCGTGGAGGTACAGGCTCTGTCAGCACAGATAGTAAGCTCCTGCATACCTGCGTAGGGCCCCAGATACTGCAGTGTTCAGTGCCATCTGCAAAACCCTTGCATTCACGCATCTCACTATTTTACTGAAGCAGGATGTGCTCTGTACTGCATTTGTCTCGCCCACCTAAGCCCCTGGCACATCTCAGGAACAGCAGCATTTGCTGCCACACTTGGTCAGATCAAAATCCCCAAGCTGTCCCAGTGTAACCAAAGCCAAACCCTCTGGTAGCTCTCGTTTGCAGCAGCGGGCTGCTGGGGAAGGGGAGTCTGCCCAGCACTCACGGTCCAGGCTGAAGTGACTGGAAGCAACTGTGTCACAAAGAGTCTGTGTTAAGGAAGAGCTCAGGCTTGTATTTCAAGGATGCAAACTAGCTTCCAGGAAAACATGTTTTATGGATGAACTCCAACTCACCACAGGAGGATCATCAGTTGGACTAGATGACCTTGAAGTCTTTTCTAACCTAATGATTTATGATTTTACGAGAGCTCCCCCATCCATTACTTTGCGGGTCACAGAAATAAAGGGGCACTGGCTGCTGTTTCCTGTGTCCTCTCTTTTCAAACCCCTTTGCCGCAGTCAAGAGAAAAAATAAAAAAATAACGGGCAGAGCTCACTCAAGGAGGACTCCCTAGGGACATCAGCATCTCCAGCTTCCTTCAGGAACCAGACAGTTTCACCAGCGTGTTCTGCCACACGGCAGATGTACTGGTAGGAGCAGGAGCCCTGGCCCTATAGCCAGTCCCAACACCACTACCGTTGGCAGAGAACACAAGAAACAAGCACTGTAGAAGCATCCATCCAACCTCTGCTCCCACAAGACAAAGCCATTGGCTTCAACAGAAAGCTCACTCTCATGGAAGGCAAAAGCCTTAGTTATCAGACCAGTGTGCCACATACAAAGGAACACTTCTCTTGTGCCGAGTGCTTCCTGGTGATAATTTTCAAGGAGAGCTGAAGCACACATTTACTTTCCTCAAAGCCCAAAGAGCACAAGGATGGTAAGAGAGGAGATATGCAGAAGGGCTAAGACACAGGGAGTCAGAATCTCTCTCCTCTTCTTGGGGTTCACGCCACAGAGGATGGAAGGAACACAGGAGTTACACGCTCTGCTGCAAACACCAGGTTTGTACACTTCCCTGGGAATTGCCTAGGTATCTACTGTTCACACTAAGCTAATACTTTTCAGGGTTATTTTTCATCTCTTTCCTGGGATTAGTTCCCTGAACATTACTGGCATACTTGCAGAAGTCTCTGACTAGTAACTGGAATAACCTGAACCCACAGGGAAATCGGGAGACCTTATTTTCACAGCATACTTGTGCACAAATTACAACTACCACGGAACCCACTCGGTACCATGCAGGCGTCAGGGATCTCTCCCCAGGGTAAAAAAGCACTGTCTCACTCCGAACCTTGAGAACAGCCCCCACATGCCAGGGCTGCCAGAGTGAGCTCTGCTGCTGCAGTGACGCCTTTGGGCGGCGATGACCAAGGAAGCCCAGGCACAGCCGAGGAAGCCCAGGCACAGCTGTGCGCGGGGTCAGCGTCAGATCGGGCTGTGTTGCGGACAGCAGGGCAGGCAGCCTGCAGCGAGCAGCCTGCAGGCTGTCCACCCTCGCTGCGCTCACATCCGCGCCTGCAGAGGACCAGGCGCAGTGGTTCGGGCATGCCAAGGCCTTCACGGGCTGGGGAGGGTGCCTGTGGACGGGGTCCGGTGCCTGTGGACGCGGTATGGCATGTCCCGGCACCTGGCACCACCGCACTGCCTGTCACAGCTGCCCAAGGCCCTTCAGCCCGGGTGGCCTCAATTCAAAAGTGGGGCAAGGGGCTGGCAGCCCGGGGAGCGCGGCGGGGAGGGCCAGGCAAGCAGCCCACAGCGCTGCCGCCTGCCTCAGCCTGTGGCCCCACAGCCCGCCCCACAGCCCCCCCGCTGCCCCACCGTGCCGCCAGCCCGCCTCAGCCCGCGGCCCCGCGGCACGGCCACAGCCCGTCCCCCGGACGACGGGCCCCCCACTGCTCCCCACAGCATCACCAGCTCACCTCAGCCCGCGGCCACAGCCCGGCCCCCGAGCCCCACACCGCTGCCCGCAGCGCCGCCGGCCTGCCTCGACCCGCGGCACGGCCACGGCCGTGCCCCGCACCGCTCCCCGCAGCGGGCAGCGGCCGCGTCCCGGGCCCGGCCAGACCGAGATGCGGGCTCCCTGCCCCGCCCCCGGCGCACCGGCACCGGGGCAAGCCCGGAGCGACGCCCCGCCCGGCCTGCGCCGCAGGTGAGCCCAGCCCGGCCCCGGCCCCGGCCCCCGCCCCCGCCCGCTCCCCGGCAGCCGCGGCCCGCACTCACTGCGCCGCCGGCGGAGCCCCAGGCCGTGCCGGGCGAGGCGCGGGCTCCGCAGCACGGCGCGCCCCGCCGCCCGCAGCGCCTCCATAGCGGAGCCGGAGCCGGAGCCCGAGCCCGAGCCCGAGCCCGAGCCCGAGCCCGAGCCCTGCCGGTAGCGGGGCGGCTGGAGTCCCGGGCGCGGAGGCCGTCCCGCTCTGGGCTCGACGCGCTGACGTCAGAGGCAGCGGAGGCGCTGGGGTTGCCGGGGCAACAGGGGGCGGGGCGAAGTGAGGCCGGCCGCAGCGGCGCGGGATCGTCCCGGTCGCAGTTCCGGTCCCGGTCCCGGTCCCGGCGTTCGGCGCGATGCAGCTGCGGCATGTGCGGACGCTGCTGGCCCCGCAGGTCGGGTCGGTCGAGCCGGGCTGGGCGGGGCGGGGGGAAGCGGGCCGGGCCGGGGGGCGGTGGCGGTGGCGGTGGCGGTGGCGGTGCTGAGGCTGTGCGTGCCCCGCAGGACGGCACCGCGCGGGTGACCTGCATAGCCTGGTCGACCAGCAGCGCCCGGTTCGCCGTGTGCACCGCGGACCGGGTGGTGCTGCTGTACGACGAGCAGGGCGAGCGGCGCGACAAGTTCTCCACCAAGCCCGCCGACGCCAAGGTGAGGGCCCGGGGCCCGGCCTGCTGCCGCGGGGCCTGCTGCCGCCGGGCCTGCTGCCGCCGGGCCTGCTGCCGCGGGGCACGGCCACGGCCTGTGGGTCAGCGTGAGTGCGCTTGGGGCGGGCCAGCCTTCCCCTGTGGCTCACGCTGCCATCCTCTGTGCAGTACGGCAGGAAAAGCTACGTGGTCAAAGGCATGGCCTTCTCCCCGGACTCCACCAAAATCGCCATCGGCCAAACGGACAACATCGTCTATGTCTACAGGATTGGAGAGGAGTGGTGAGTCTGGTGGTGGAGTGTCCAGCGACCGTGAGGAGGGGGCGGCACTCCTTCCTGCCGTGCAGCCTGCGTTCCGCGCGTTGGTGCTCCCTGCATCAGTGCCCTGGCTGCCCCTCAGCCCGGTGCACACTGCCCATCGCCTGACCTGCAGCAAGTCACTCAGACGTTCCTATGGTGAGCAGCAGGTAGGATTTCCTTGAACGCAGTCCATGTGAACGTGCATGAATGTGCGCCAGCTGAGCTGCTGTGGAGCTGCAGCTGTAAAGCCCATGCTGCTGTCCCCTGTTTCATAGCTGCGGAACTGTGGCACACACCTGCCTCACCTCAGCCTCATTTGCTGGTGCGTGTTGCGCTAAAGCTGCTCAGAAAGGCAGGTCACCAGAATTTTGGAAGCTCTGAAGTTGTTAGATTTTTTAAAAATTTTCTGCCTAAAGTTGGCTTATGATAGACAACCAGTGCAGAAAACTTACATGACTTGTGTTTGACAATACTAAAACAGACTGAATACAAACAGTAGGGTAACCAGAATGGGCAGGATTACTAGCTTCCCTGATAGTCATTTTTGTCTACGTTTTTCTGCAGGGGTGACAAGAAGGTGATATGCAACAAGTTCATCCAAACGGTGAGACCCAGACTCTTGTTTAACTCCATTTTCTCCAGCATGTGTAGGATAAAGACAATTAGAAGTCTCTCTGCTCATACTCACAGGTGTACTTGGCCAAACTGTCAGTAGTGCTTGATCTCCAGAAGGTGCAGCTGGATCCTAAGATAATCTATAAATTCTGAGGCATGCATTACCCGCCAAGCTTCAGAGGCCTGGGTACAACACAGTAATTAATTGTTGAATGATCAGTGCAACCAGTTGCAAAACTTTGGGGACTACTTTAGGCATCAGTGGACAGAATGTTTTAAGGGCGTTGAAAGGGAAAAATAGGAGAGACTCTGAGCTCAACTGTTTTTCACAGGTTGGCAACTCTAAGCCCCAAGTTTCGTTATTAATCAAAATGTAAAGTGTGCAGAATTCAGCCAAGCTGCACAGTTTCTGCATGTTCAAAGACCTCGGGTTTGTAATTTCAGACAGCTTATCTCCTTGGCCTTCTTCACATTCTGCTTCTCTGGCTCTGCCTCTGTGTGTGTCAGAGCGCACTCTACTCAGTAGGTCTCTGGCAAGGATTGTCCTGAGGGTGATGTAAGTATCTGGAAAAGGCAAAGGTGTTATATGTTCCTTGCATAGAAAACCATCCGTGTGAGAAAATGCAGTGCACTGACTAGTTCTTTTACCTGCAGGAGCAAACGTCCAGCAGCTGCCCTAGGCTTTCCAGCCAGTTGGCATCACACTATGACCTCCATTTTTTCTGTGACCCCCATTTTTTCTGTGACTAGAGGAGGCCCCTGGTACGCAGCGCCCTAAAAGAGCCAGTACCAGCTAGGTACATCCTCCTGCGCCAAATCCCCAGAAGGTGTAGGTGGAACTGCTCCTGATGGAGTTGCTGGAGTTTCTGGGCCACATGTTCTCAAGCTGCTTCTGAAGAGCAGCCTCAGCCTCTCCTAAACCTTAGGGCTGGGTTGTGGCCCACCACCGCAGCTGCTCTTAGGGTGGCTTAGGAGGGCCCTCTCCCCTCTCTGAACACTCGCTCCTGGCTGCAGGAGGACTAGCTTCCTCTCCCTCTGGCTCTCCTTTGCTTCAGCACCTGGCTAACAGCCTGGTGAGAGGCTGCTTGCCTCTCACAAGCTTAGGTGCTGTGTGCAGCATGTGTACCATTTTTTGTATTTTTAATGTAGTGGTTCATTTCTCTTTTCTCTATTCTCTTATTTCCCCATGCCTTTTGTACCATTTCTATCATAATAAATCCTTTATTTTTTCTAATGCTATATGTGTGGGTTTTTACCACTGTGTTTGGTCTTCTCCTGTAATTGAATGTTGTTATTTACAAATTTTTGGTGCGTTCAGTCCATACGAGAGATCGTTTATTAAGCCCTTTCCCTCTCCTGCCATTTGCAAAACTTGTTGTACACTCATCTTATGAATACAGTGACAATATTCTGCTCTGCTGGCAAGCAAGGCATCCTGCTAGAGGGTCAGGATGAGTATGTGCAAGTTTGACTTCTTTACACAAGTAGCTGAGCACCTTACCACTTTGTGAGACTTACTTCTAAGCTACTGCTGGGCTGCTTGTGGTTGTGTTGGACTGAAAACAAGGGTCTGGCAGATAATGAGGGAAAGATACAGATGTCTGGGAAACAGGTGTAATAAAAAATGTGTCTTGGTCATTAGTTGGACGTATAAATGATGAGCAGCTTAGGTATCCAGGGACATTTTGGTATGTAGCTGTGTTTGCTGATGTGAATGGTCAGCGTTGGGGACAGAGATGAGCCAGTGAGGCTAGTGCTGGTGGCACAGTGCCAAACACCTTCCTGTTGTCTGAAATTCTTCAGTTTAAATGTGAAGCAGTTTCATTAACTGTCGTGGCCCTCTCTTACGGTTGGGTTTCATGCTCAGCTTTATTCATCCTGACACCCACCTCAGATTCTGAGAATGCCCCTGGTTTGAATTTAATGATCCGTTTTCTACCTGACCTGTTTGGAGGCATCTGGTAACCGTCTTGCTTGTAAATGAAAAAATATAAATAAAGACTATTTGATTCATCAAATGAAGATCCAATGTACAAATATTCTCATATCTATTACAGAAGCTAGCAGAGTCAATTTGTTTTTATGTTTTATATTTGTTGTTGAAAAAAAATCTTTTAAAATAGCCATGATTTTGTACATTCGACAGTAACATGTGGAAAACCCCACAGCTGATCAATAAGTAATTCTCTTAAAAGAGCTTCCATACTGGTATAACACATCTGTTATAACTTTGATGTCCTGCTTTAGCCCTTCTGAGCCTGTTACTTTACCCCAGCTCACCATTATCTAGTTCAAGCTTCAGCATGGAGGGCCTCAATCCTACTTTGAGGTCTGTCCAGATGCCCCCATCGCTCCTCTTTCTTGGTCTGAGTCGTCTCACTGTTCATGAGCTGTGTTATGTAGCAGTGGGGCAAGAAGCTTTTGAAGTAGGGTGGAGCTCTTATCTCTCTTTTTACCTCCTCCTTGGCAGAGTGCCGTGACCTGCTTATCGTGGCCAGCGGAGAATATCATTGTCTTTGGTCTTGCCGAAGGAAAGGTAGAGAAACTTGTTATTTGCCTGATTTTTTTTTTCTGTGCAGGTGCTACCAGCGCGTGCAAGCACTGGGGCTGCAGGGTAGGAGCTATTACTATGTGGCACCGGGCACTGAACAGCAACAAAGGGATTACACCACTGACTTGAGTTTTCTGGTTCTGGTTCCCAGTTAGTCCTTGGAGGTTCTACTGGGTCATTTGGTCCTTTTCCTGAGCCTTTCTAGAAACGTGGAAGTGTGATTCTAACTTTTCCACTTCTTCTCCAACCTACCAGAAAGCAATGAGCTTCCTGTTATTTCTGGTGCTGATCATGGACTAGGAAACCTCCGGGGATGTTACACTTGGGGAGATCCACATTCTGCAGACAGAAGCAACATTGATCAGATTCTCTTTCTCAGGTTCGTTTAGCAAATACAAAGAACAACAAGTCTTCCACCATTTACGGGACAGATTCCTATGTGGTCTCGCTAACTTCCAAGTGAGTATGGCATTGCTTTAGCCTATACTGCTTTGGCTCTGTCTCCTACTCTGCTATTGGCCCTGGTGTAACTGGTGGCAGCGTGGGAGGTTGCCAGAGTGTCTTTCTGCTGTCAGTTCCTTGTCCAGATAATAAAATACTGTGCTTTCCAGAAGGATTTCCTTCCTAAAACCTGATACCTGGCTATGCCACACTGGCCCATGCAGTGTGGTTGCCTCTCAAACACATTTCAGGATGCAAGTCCCCATGAGATTACTTACATATATTGATTTATTTGAATCCATGACTTTATAAAGATTAAATTGGTCAGCTACATCTAGCTAATTACTAACATTAGTCAAGTTTAAGGGCTAAAAAAAGTAAAAATATTATGCCAGATGAAACTGTGACAGGGCTATAATTAGAAAAATAACTATAAAGTGCAATTTTAAATTATTTTTATTAAGATTTCATTTTAACTACTTTAGTATTCTTTACCTAAAAAAATTTAAGGTATGTCACGGTCCTAGCAGTGGGATTTTCAGCAAATGGTGTCATTCTATTTTTTGAGTACTAAACAAATTTAAAAAAACTAAAGCTAGGCTAGGATTCTGACTTCCTACTGCTGAGAAATCCCTTGAAAGTCTTTCTGCCTTTGCCTCTGTTCCAGAGGGTTTCTATTTCCTCTCTCTCTCTTCCTTTCTTTTCACCTCATCTCCTTCCCCCACCTCTCTTCTCCCATTTGCCCTCCTCTTCCTCTCCCCCAATCCTGCCCCCCCCACCTTATTGCTAAACACAACTCATGCTGTTACTGCCATGGTATTAATGACAAATGTGGGATTGCAGTCAACAGCAGACAGATTCTGGGTTGTTACAGTGTTCATAGAATTTGTATTCTGTACTTGAATCATCATTAAGAAGTGTTCTTTCTGGGCACATTACGTTAGGCTTGTTTCCTCGTCCTTGCTCTCTTCTCCTTGCTTGTGTCAAGAAGTACCCAAGATGTTAATGCTATAGATAATGGACCTAGGCTTGGAGTCTTTGTCCAGATATATTTTCTCTAAATTGTGTTGCTTTTAGGGATTCCTGGTGTCACAGTATCCAGCTGCACTTCTGGAACAGTTCCAATGCAAGTGTTGTTTGATACACCTTGCTATAAGAAATTGTGTGCATAGTCATTACTCCACTTAAGGTTACTTAGCCTGTCTGTGTTTTAGTAATACAGAAGATTGGTTATTGTCATTTTACATGGTGAAGATACTTAACTGGTCACTGTCTACTCTCCATACTTTTGTCTGCTTTGTTTTTACAGGCACTGAAACAGGTACTAGAAATTTTTGTGTTCATCACCCAGCTTGTCTTTGGTGAAGGTTCCTTTAATGAGGAACATCAACGATGACCCTGGGACTGGCTCCTCTGGGTAGGGGTGTGAAAAAAAAGGTGCAAGTCTTATCGCAATATTGCATCATCCTGTCTGTGTTTCTTTGCAGTGTGTCGGGGAAGGGAATCCTGTCTGGCCATGCAGATGGAACCATAGTACGCTTCTTCTTTGATGATGAGGGCTCAGGTGAATCACAGGTATCAAAGATCCTTCTTCAATGAGCAAAATTCCTGTTTTCACAGCCCACTCCCCAGCTTAGGAGCTCTGGAAAGGGATCAGGCCATGGAGGGAGTGCAAGTCTGGAGAGGAGCTAGTCTGTGCTTGCTAGCATAGGTTTTATGGAGCATTGATGAAGACAGAACAGTGACTAGATACTTTGAAATACACTGAGTGCGGTGGTAAGAGGGGGCGTTACATTTTTGTGTGTGAGACATAAGGCTTTTCAGGTGTCTGGAAAGATCTGATGTTAGGGTGTGCAGGAGACTGGTGCTTGAATGGGCAGGGTTCCAGGGAATAGCTATTGTTGTCTTCTCAGTAAGCAATGTATAGTTATCCCAGTTAACCTCGAATCCCAAGTTCACACTCTGTCTGTGGACAGGATACTGTAGGCACCCAGCATTTCTCTTGAGCCTCCTGCTTCTCCCCAAAAGGAGTAGTCTGTGTGCTTCCAGCTGTGGTGAAGGGAATTCTATTCTTACTAAGATCTTTTCCCTCCAGCTGAAGCAGTTTGGGCAGGTCTGCTCTCTAGCATGGTACGCTGGAGGCCCATATATACTCTGCTGTGTTAAGAGTGCATCCCAGTCTAGTTAATGGTACTGGTCTTCTTACTGGCATCAGGAATCTTCTCTCCCAGTTAAACGCATGGAATACATGGATACATCTCTGAGGTCTGGTTTCTGCCTACCTTCCTACAGACTGGGGCAGGCAGACAAAGCAACCCCCATGAACTGGACTTTACAGAAGTGCCTCATACTGGTCTCATTGTTGTAGCTGAATACAGAGGCCAGCTGAGGTCTAGAGCCATTCACGTTTTCCGGATGTTCTTTCTTGTCTAATGTAGGGTAAGTTGGTGATGCATCCCTGTCCTCCTTATGCCCTCGCCTGGGCTTCCAACAGCATTGTGGCTGCAGGCTGCGATAAGAAGATTGTAGCTTATGGGAAGGAGGGCAATGTAATTCAAACCTTTGACTATAGCCGGGACTCGTCAGAGAAGGAGTTCACCACAGCAGCTGCCAGTCCTGGTGGCCAGTCTGTCGTCATTGGCAGCTATGATAGGTATGCTGCCTGATAGTAAAGTTGCCCTTTCATAGTGCTTGCTTCGTCAACCCCACACAGTTCTTCATATTTCTGCTGTCTCATGTATTCTCACAGGTTAAGGATTTTGAACTGGAGCCCACGCCGCAGTGCCTGGGAGGAGGGCAAACCCAAAGAAATAGCTCACCTCTACACCATCACAGCTTTAGCATGGAAGAGGGATGGTTCACGGATCTGTGCGGTTTGTATCATCAGTCAGCAGCCTTGAGCCCATGGGCCGCCCACCAGGGACAGTCTTACGCACGCTCCTGAGAGCAAAGCGATGTGATACACGGAGGGCTTATGAGAGTGGTCACCCCATCACCTAGGTGTGCGACGCAAGGTGCCTGGGCTGAGACCTTGCGCAAGGGACACTGCTGCCCGTCAGATGTGCAGTGTGCAGGGTATGAAGCTGGAAAATATCATAGGTGGTTGTGTAGTGGCTTACAGGCAGCAGCAGTCCTTTTTTCACAGAAGCATAGCTTCTCTAGTGCAGTCTCATGAGCATTCTTTCCTCTGAGCACCTGTGAGAAGCAGTATAAAAACTGATCTTACACTCTATGTTTATGTGCTATGTTCTCAGTTCAGAGTTGTCTTTCTTCTACTTTCATCCCTTGGGCCTTGATCTGCCTTTCTCTTATTAAGTTAAATAATTCTTTAAAGCTCTTTAAATTAATCTTTCTACAAATCTTTCTGTATTAAGTTGAATAACTCTTTAAAGCATTTAAATTATTCAGGAAGGTTGCTATTTACAGCTTTTCTTTAATAATTTTTGCATCTTTTTATGCTCAACAAAATCAAGAATCCTTTAAATATTTTCAGATAGAGAATTAAATGAACATGCGAACACATACGTGCAGAGAAGGGGAAGGGTCTAAGGGATAGGAGAGCAGTGAAAGGAATGGGGATGCTATAAGGAAAGGGGTAAAGGTGGAAGGATTCATCTGGAAGGGAGGAGAGTTTGGGAGGCTCAGAGAGGGAGAAGTGGGAAACTGAGAGGGATAATGGGGAAGATGAGGATGAAGGTGATTTTTAACTCCTCCTATTCCTCTGCCATGTACATGGCAGCATTTGGTAAGCTCCATTTCTCTGAGAATTTCTCAATCTTTCTGTTCTGTCAAGAAAGTCAAGATATGGCTGGTCCTCTGCATCTGGGGCTTGAGCCTTGTTCCCCAGAGCAGCTAGGACCTGTGGATTTCTGTCTCATCTCTGATCCTCTTCACGTAAGTAGGGTCTCTGGAATACCTCTCCATAACAGAATTCACTGACTCTGCAATGTGTTTGTTTCCCCAGGGCACTCTGTGTGGAGGAGTTGAGCAATTTGATTGCTGCCTTCGCAGAAGCATTTACAAAAATAAGTTTGAAATGACATATGTGGGACCAAGCCAGGTAAGAGAATATCCAATGAAGTAATGTTCCTTGATGAAAATGGGATGCTTACTAAAACTAGACATGTTTGGACTTCTTGGTGCCATCAGCTTCATTCCTGTCCATCATCTGTCTCCAGTCCTTGGCCCAATCATTCATAGAATGATAGAATCATAGAAGAGTTTGGGTTGGAAGGGACTGTTAAAGGCCATCTAGTCCAACCTCTGCAGTGAGCAGGGACATCTTCAACTAGAGCAGGTTGCTCAGAGCCCCATCCAGCCTGACGTGGGGTGTTTCCAGGGATGGGGCATCCACCACCTCTCTGGGCAACCTGGGCCAGGGCTTCACCACCCTCATTGTCAAAAATTTCTTCCTTATATCTAGCCTAAATCTACCCTCTTTTAATTTAAAACCATTACCCTTTGTCCTATCGCAACAGGCCCTGCTAAAAAGTTTGTCCCTATCTTTCTTATAAGCCTCTTTAAGTACTGAAAGACCACAATAAGGTCTCCCTGGAGCCTTCTCTGCTCCAGGCTGAACATCCCCAGCTCTCCCAGCCTGTCCTCCCAGCAGAGCTGTTCCAGCCCTCGGAGCATTGCTGGGGCCTCCTCTGGCCCCGCTCCAGCAGGTCCATGTCTCTCCTGTGCCGAGGGCTCCAGAGCTGGACGCAGCACTGCAGGGGGGTCTCCCCAGAGCGGGGCAGAGGGGCAGAATCCCCTCCCTCGCCCTGCTGGCCACGCTGCTTTGGGGGCAGCCCAGGACACGGTTGGCTTCTGGGCTCCAAGTGCACATTGCCGGCTCCTGTCCAGCTTTCATCCTCCAGTACCCCTCCCAAATCCTTGTCAGTAGGGCTGCTCTCCATCCCGTTACCCCCCAGCCTGTGCTGATACTGGGGGTTGCCCTGACCCAGGCAGCCCCAACTCGTGAGGTCCACACGGGCCTAGTTCTTGAACTTGTCCAGGTCCCTCTGGATGGCATCCTGTCCCTCAGGTGTGTCAACCCCACCACTCAGCTTGGTGTCATCTGCAACCTTGCTGAGGGTGCACTTGATCCCACTGCCTAAAACACTGATGAAGATATTAAACAGTACTCGTCCCAGAACGGACCCCAAGGGACAATACAGACCCGTGAGGGACAGATTCCTTGTAATCAGCTGAGGGAACTCTGTAAATTCTGTGCAGTAGTTAGCTTCAGCCCCAGTGAAATTATGCTTGAAACAGTTGGGAGTCATGATGTATTTTCTGAGTCCATTTACCTCATTCCCTCCTCCCTTTAAAGCAGTTACACTATCTTGAAAAATATGCACCAAAATTGTCACAGCAAATTACCAAAGTATTTTACGTACACATCTGCACCTGCAGTTTTTTCATAGCAACTTTTTGGGAAGGGCATAAGGAATATTCCAGGGGCAGCATCAGAGCGGGATGGAAACTGGCTAGGAGCAAAGACAATGGAGTTTATTTCCTTGCTTGTGAATTTGTGTGGGATACCTCCATGCCAAATGCAGGCTCCTTAAATGATCTAATTTCAGCCAACTTTACCTCTTTCAAAAGCAGGTAGTAAGGGTGAGCTAGTAGTTTAGGCACCCCTCTGTAGTCAGTGGAGAGAGCAGGACTCTGAGAGGGTGACTCATCTGCAGGGGCCTGAGCAGTCCCCCAATTCGACTAGAAACGTCTAAATGGCAGAACTGAGAACCCCACATTTCTACTACAGTTGCCATGCCATACAAAAGGAATGGTAAGGTTTCTTTAAAAAGCAGAGTGAAATTATGTGAGGGGACATCTAAATACCCAAATATCATCTGTTCCATAATCTTCCATGGGGTAAGAAGTCTGTGTCCTTGCTCTGTGCATGGAAAGAGGGCCTCATGTTGCTTTTTCCCACTTCCTCTAGGTCATTGTGAAGAACCTCTCAACAGGAACTCGAGTTGTGTTGAAATCCCAGTATGGTTATGAGATTGATGAGCTGAAGATCTTAGGGAAAGACAGATATCTGGTGGCCCATACCTCAGACACATTACTGCTGGGTGACATCGGCTCCAACAAGCTCAGTGAGGTACTGGAAAATCTATGGCATTTCCTGAGTGTCAAATGCTTAAGTTTGTAACTCAAAGGATATGTTTTCTGCATGGAAACAATACATTTATTTTCAGAGTCATAGAATAATTCAGGTTGGAAGGGACTTTGGGAGTTTTCTTATCAAACTGCCTACCCAAAGGAAGGTCAACATTAAATTCAGATGTGGTTACTCAGGGCTTTATCCTGGTTGGTCTTAAAAACCTTCAAGGATGGCAATCCCACAGTTCCTCCGGTCTCATGTTCAATGCTTTACTGTCCTCCTCGGTGAAAGCTTTTTTCCTAAGTCTTGTTGGAATCTCTGTTGTAATTTATGACCATTTCTCACCCTTTCACTGTGCATCTGCCAAAAAAAGCCTGACATCACCTTATTAGAGGTCTCTTAAGCCTTCCTGTCTCCAGGCTGAAGAAGCCCAATTGCTTCAGCCTCTTTTCACGGTGAAAGTGCTTCAGCTCCAACCATCTTGATGGCTCTGCTGAACTTGCTGTAGTTTATCAATGTCTTCCTTGTACTGAGTAGCACAAAACTGGGTGCTGTATGTACGTACATTCCAGATGTGAATGTATGAATCTTAGTGTGTTTAAATAAAAAAACCAAAAAAAACCCACAACAAAAAAGCAGTCATGACCGCAGTACCAGAGCTTATGCCAGTACCATTTCTGGTACCAAACAATTCATACAAAACTGTCCGTACCCTGAGCGTCACAGTGCACGGAGTGCTGAGCCCACGTGCCAAGCCCGGAGAACGTGGGCAGCAGGCTCGTGTCTGATAAAAGTATTAAATAAGCTTCAAGACATACTTGCTTTGTTCACACAGGTATCATGTACTTTTAATCAGGCTAATAGTATGCTAATCAGTCTAGCTGGGAGCAGGAATTCCTGACTGCAGGTTTGTGTTGGAGGGTACTGATACTGGGTAATCCAAGTGAAAATCTGGCGAGACTAAATCTCCCAGGTTTCTCTACATTATACTGCACAGAGAAGGCTTTTCTTTCAGTTGCACAGCTATACTCACTTCTTATGAATAACAGGGTTCTGAGTAGTCATAGAATCATAGAATCATTTAGGTTGGAAAAGACCTTTAAGATCGAGTCCACCGTAAACCTGCCACTGCCAAGCCCACCACTAAACCATGCCACATCTACACGGCTTTTCAATACCTCCAGGGTTGGTGACTCAACCGCTTCCCTGGGCAGCATGTTCCAGTTCTTGACAACCCTTTCAGTGAAGAAATTTTTCCTAATATCCAATCTACACCTCCCCTGGTGCAGCCTGAGGCTGTTTCCTCCCGTCCTGTTGCTTGTTACTTGGGAAAAGAGGCCAACACCCACCTTGCTACAACCTCCTTTCAGGTCCATTTACCATCTTGCTGTCTCACCGGAGTTCTGTTGAAGCAGTGACTTAAAGCTTTTGCTCAAGGAGGAAAAAGGACAGCTGCAGCCTCAGCTTTCAGTTTTCTGCCTCTCTGATCACTTGCCTGTTGTTATGACAGTAACTATTGCATTATCCAGTGCTCTTCTCAAATTCTAAATCAGCTGGTCCCCCACTGGCACTATACTGATCAGTCATGGTTAACATGGCCCCAGAAGGGTTTCAGCTACGTATAGTGTGGAGATTCTGTGGAGATTTACTGAGGCAAAGGGGCTGTTGGGGATGCTTTTTATAACAAAGTTAGTCTGGAGGAAGGTGGAGAAGTGCCTGTGAGAGAATAAGCTAGAGGGACTACACTGGTCACATAAAGGCCTCTTGTCCAGCAGGCAATAAGATACTACACAAAGAGAACAGGAGTCTGAAGCAGAGGTTAAAAATAGGAGAGGGATGTGAGGAACTTGCAAGCTGGGAATGACTGAACAACACTGTTGACAGCTGAAGTGCTGGAACATGATCCCTTGCGCGGTGTAATTCTTGCTCTCTGTTGTGGGAGTTGAGAGCTGGACAATAGACCACAATGCCTGCAACCTGGTCCCCTGCAGGAGCTGTCAGCCTGACATATGCTCATTCCATGCCATCGCATTGCAGGTAGCCTGGCAAGGATCTGGAGGGAATGAGAAGTTCTTCTTTGACAATGAAAACGTAAGTTGGATGGGTCAGGATGCTTTCCATGAATGGTGAGTAAAGCCGTGTGTGCACCGGCAGAAAAAGTGTCAACTGCACTTCTGGGATATCCTGTTTCTCAGCAGTTTCCTGGACTTACCCTCTTTGTGCAGATCCTGTCCTGCTTCCTCTCCATACTTGCCTTTTCCACAGGCAAGGTACAGAACAAACTCAGTGTGCTGACTGTCAAGTTATGCGAGTCATAGCCCTATAGGAGAGAGGAGCAATAAAAGAGCAACCTCCAGAGAGGATGTTAGAGGTACAGAATACAGCTGTCAGGGTGACAGTTTGGCTCCTCCTGCAGGACTGATAGGCCCCGGACTAAAATGCCCAACCCTGAGGGAAAGCCAGCAGTCACAACAAGAAGCCAAGGACAATTCCTTACTCTTCACATGGGTTTGAATTTAGACCTGTGTGCAGCAGGTTATTTTCTGCACACCTCACTGGTAGGTATGCATGCTTACCTGGCTTTTCTGTAAGAGTATATTCCCCTCTCACCTTCAGGTCTGCATGATCTTTAATGCTGGAGAGCTAACACTGGTGGAATATGGAAGCAATGACATTCTGGGGTCTGTCCGCACAGAGTTCATGAACCCTCATCTTGTCAGGTGAGTGTCACACCTGGCCTGCACAGGCATTTTGAGGGAGGCACCTCGGATATATACGCTCGGAAGCATCCCACTCTGTAGAACACAGCCCACATACACTGAGACCTGAGTGATCTGCTTCTGACAGTGACCAATGGTTGGGTTTAATTGCTCAGTTACACTTAATGGATGTAAAGTTTTAGAAGCACAAGAGCCCATTTTCCTTTCATATATGCTTATTGAAGCCTGACTTGGGTATTGCTGAAGAGGGACCTCCTGTGCATGTACACAGGCGTCTCTGCATCCAGCTGGTCCTAGTACAGCATTATCAGGGACTCTAGATGCCAGTAGGACCTCCTCTGTGCCTCTGAAATACCATACTCCATTTTCTGATTCGAGAGAAGGGAGGATCATGGGCTGCTCAGAGGTGGAAGCAGTGTAACTAATTTGCTATTGGGGACCCTGGTTCCAGAGGGGCAGCTTCGGGACCAAAGCCATGAATCAGAAAGGTTTGTTCTCATTTGAGGCAGCCGTAGGTGCTGTGCAAGAGTCACAGGTCAGAGAGCTGCAAGAGGCTCCATGTGCTTGGGGAAGCTGCAGGTAAATCTGGGGGGACTATGTGATTCAGTCCTGTGAATTTAGAGAGTAGTAAAGGTGATGGTCATCATTCCTTTCAAATAACAGTGTCCGTATCAATGAGAGACGACAGAGAGGCGTGGAGGAGAACAAGAGACTGGCTTATCTGATAGACATCAAGACTATAGCAACAGGTGAATGTAAACCTCCCTCCCCTGTATCCTGCCAGCCTTCCTGATTCCTTTGTAATTTCTGTGCCAGGCAGCATACCCCTGATGGCCCTCTTTGCATGCACGCTGCCTGGCAGCAGACCACCAGAGAACAGGCTTCCCTGCTTTTGGCAGGTTGGCTGCTTGGTGTGGACACAGCTGTGAGGTGGCTGTGACTGTGTCCTGGACCTGAGATTCTGTGCAGTTCAGCGTGATGATATTGCTTCCTGCACTGCCTGGATCTGTGCGTGCTCACAGAAGGGCGGAGAACAACGGCTATTGCTGTTGATAAGACATCAAGCTAAAATGTCACTGCAGTCTGCCTTTCACATCACAGCGTGTTTGCCAGCGGGTCCTGCCCTAATGAGGTCCCAGGCACCTGATTCCCACGGGAGAGCATTGAATGTTCGGCACTTTGTGGCACATTAGGTACTTAACGCCGTTTGCTTTCTTCCCTTCCCCAGTGGACCTTGTTGGTGGCTACAACACTGGCACTATCAGCCATGACAGCAAGATTGATTGGCTGGAGTTGAACGAAACAGGCCACAAACTACTTTTCAGGGACAAGAAGATGAGGGTGAGGCAGGCATATGTGGGGGAGGGTGGCAAGATGGCATGCCTGGGCAGAGGTAAAGACAGATACGTCTGAATGGAGGGAGGGAGGTGAGAGACACATCTGAAGTGCTCCTGATTTTTGCCAACTCCTTTGAGGAAGATAGGCCATGTTCAGATTGCATGAGCTGGCAGCATTGCATGTTTGGTCTTGAATTGTAGCTAATTCTGAAGTTAGTTACTAGACATCTTGCTCCATCTCATCACACCTGAAAATGAAGATCATAGACTCTTCTGCCGTGAGATGGAGGCAAGCAGGTTAATCTCAAGATGAGGACCCTAATGTTGCACTTAAACACATAAATTAAAAAAAAGGTGTTCTCTGCAACAGCGTGGCTTATGTTTGTAAGATGAACAGTCTAATTCTCTAAAACGGCGTAGTCACAACCAGATAGCTTGTTTGGTATGGCCCGTGGCTTGTGCTGATTCCCAGACCATGACTGAATGTTGTCTGGAAGAGTACTAGTAAGCCCAGGACAAAACTATGCCCAAAATCATGGTAATGGTTTCACGCTACCGATTATGATGTGCAGGTACTCGCCTCATGTACTAGCCAGGTTCAGTTTAACTGGACAGATACAGCTGAAGAAGCTCACTGTAGCAGGCCAGAAGATGTATTTATCAATCGTATTACAGTTCCACTCAGTTCATTATCAAGCCTTCTTCACTGTTATGAATGTAAGGCTAAGTGACTGCTTCATTTGCTCCTCTTGTCACAAAAGTGTCCTGAGAAGAGAACGTGAGCCTCTTGACAATGGTGTAATTCACATCTAGAATTTCTATGCAGGCATTCCAGATGCTGTGGCAGACCCCAGCTATAGCACTGCAGCTCATCACAGGATGGTTTGAATTGCTCCAGAGTTCCAATCCCACTGGGGGCTGTTAGTCTGCAGTAGAATATTTCCACGTTGGCTGTACCTCCTACTCCAAGGATGAGTGAAGTAGTATATTCATGCATGAATATGTGTTGAAATCCCTGAGAACTTTCTCAGCCTCATCTCAGAAGAAACTCTAAATTCACCCTGCACGTTTCAGACAGGAACCCCAGGCTTCTTCACTGAGCTGTTCCTCCTTCATCATTTTTGGAACTTGACCTCTAAGATTGCATCATAGATTGTAGGGGGTGCAAAGATATCTTCTTGCTTGGAAGTGGCAGGTGTCCAATGAATTACCTGTCTGCTGAGTTAGTCACTCACACACAGGCTGATTCATTGCTGCCAAGCTTATCAGCTCGAAACCAGAGCACTCAACTTTGTAGCCAGAGATTGCAGTCTACACATCTGCTGTCTCACAAACTTCACCACAGACTTCTCTCACAAGAGTGTGCTGGTGGTAGGCTTTCTTGCACAATGACTGTAGTTCTGGTTCAGGGCCATCACAGAACCAAGGCTCCTACAAGTACTTTGCGATTCCAGAGAAAGAGAAGGAGCAGCCCAATGTGGATTTGCACAAAATGTAATGCCTGCACCAGCATTGTAGTGCCTCTCTAATCAAGACCCTCTTAACTCTCAGAAGGAGGATTGTTCCATGTCTACAGCTCTTTAGGACACTACTTTCACATATCCATAAAAGTATCAGTCAAGAAAGACTTGTGCTGCAAAGAAGACTGAATCGCTGCCAGTAGCAAGGGCTTCTGTTGGGGCTCTGCCGCACTGATATTCTTCAGAAAGATACTAATAGTGACTGCAGCCAGCACCAGATGAAACAAGCTTCTATTTGGAAGTGATATGTACATTTCCACAAGACTGTGTATGTCCCATCATGTGAGAAGAGAGAACTTTCTCAGCAACATGTATTTTTATATCTATTTCTGCAGTCTTGTTCAGTTTATATTTGGGTCCTCTAATTCACTGTCTCAACAAGAGGCAGTGGCATCATTAAGATTGCTGTTGCCTCTTCTGGCTCCTTTTCAGGCCTCTCAAGGGGCTCCATAACCAGCCCCTTCGTTAAATACCACCACCAGCCTGAATCAGACAATACCATGACTCTCCTAAGCTATGTCTGTGCGTATTTCTCCGACCAGTTTGGTACATAGTGAAACAAGGACTTTCTTCTTCTCTTTTGACTGATATGTCATGAGACTAGCACAATGCTCTTTTCTTTTTCTCATCTTTGCTAGGTGAGGGCAATTATGGCAAGGAGCAGAGACAGCCTAGGACTTTTAAGTTACAAGGCATCATACATCTTTGTTATGCCACGTGTCAGGTTACACCTTCCAAATTGTCAGGTTTGTTTCAGGGAAGTGTATTCTACAAACAAACACCCTCTCACCTTATTGGCAACAGTTTGTGCAATAGGACTTTACCTAGGATGGACAGTTCAGCCCTTAACTGCAGAGTAAGTCCTGATCCCCCAGTTTATTTGCATGAAGGACTTGAAAGACCATTCAGCTGTTCCAGCTCCACAACTGAGAGGGGACTGAAGTATCACAAGGCATTTTCTGGTTTATATACTTCTGTGCATAGCAATAAGGAAGGCAGGATCTGAGCATGCTGCTTAAAATACTGCAAGGGTTAAAAAAGGTCTTAAGTCTTGGATAGTAATGTGTGTAAATAACAGTGTGGAATTTTGGGCTATGTATCTTGGAAAAAGACTGATTCCTGGTTGGTAATATCTGTTTACAAGATGCTTGCTCAGATGTTCCCACCGCATTCATGTGAGCTAGCAGCCCAGCCATGAGCCCAGCTGAGCCTTTCTCTCCTCTTCCCTCCTCTAGTTGCAGCTCTATGACATTGAAAGCAGCACCAAGACTACCATTTTGAACTATTGCTCCTATGTGCAGTGGGTCCCAGGCAGTGATGTGGTGGTGGCTCAGAACAGAAACAGCCTCTGCATTTGGTATAACATTGATGCTCCAGAGCGAGTCACCATGTTTCCTCTGAAGGTAAAACTCTGGAGACTTTGATTACCTCCAGCAGTTTCTGTTACTTCTTGCTCACATGTGTGGGAATAGTTAGGGTAGTATTGCAGAAGGGAGACAGAAGGGAACTGCTGGTTTCTCCTGGACAAAATACAAGCTCATCCTGTCAACTTTGTGGCAGGCATTTCTGGCAGAACATGGAGAGGGTTAATACAGCAAGGAGCTGCTCAGTGGCTTTTTCCTTACCTCTGGTGAGATAAGGACGATGTCTGCTCAGTGTGAGCTCAATTCAGCAGAACTTTAGTCAGCAGAGCTGTCACAGTGCTGTCCTTACATCCCTGCTACCCCACATACCTCAGGAGAACATGAGAGTGTTGATAGCTGGTACTCTTTCCAGGGGGATATTGTAGACTTGGAACGGAATGATGGAAAGACTGAAGTGATAGTATCTGAAGGGGTGAACACTGTGTCCTACACCCTGGATGAAGGCCTCATAGAGTTTGGAACTGCTGTTGATGATGGGGATTATCACAGGTAAGTGCAGATACACCACATGGTGATGGCAGGTAGCCCACTTCACATAACAGGCATCTGAGAGTCAGTGATCCATGAACTACAGCAGCACAGCTTTCCATACAGAGGTGAAGTTTAGGCTCTGATTATAATGTTGGTGCCAGGTCTGGCTATAATGCGCAGCAGAGTCCTTCAGGAGTGAATATTCAGCTTTTTCATCCTTATAGCTCTGTGGTTTCAGATGCTGTGGCATGAGAGACTGGCCAGTCTGGTCCCATTGATGCTGACAGAAATTCCCTGAAGGTAGTTTTCACTTAACTGCAGTGAATAAGTGTGTCTTCTGTAGCTGCCAGATGTGAAGTGGTACTCAAGTGCTTTTGCTGTTGCCCCTCCAGGGATGGTGACAATGTCATGGAAGCATTCAGGAGTTGTAGCAGAGTGAAAACTGACTGCTTGAAGCAGCCGTGATAGCCACCTGGGCATGGCTGACATTGTTATAGGGCTTTAAAATTGACTAGCGAAGAAAATTTCACATGTTCATAGCACTGATACCATCTGAGAGACTTCTTTGCACCAGGGACTTACTTCAGACACAACACTTTGGACTTGCCCCACACTGCTACAGCCTTCTGGTAGTCATATGCCTCTAAGTACCTTAACGCTCAGACAGGGATCACCTAGATCACTGATTTTTTCCCTGATGTGTCAGGCCCTGTGTTATACAATCCTCTTCAGAACTGGTCACACACAGCTTGCTTTGTTTTCAGTGCAGCTCTTGTTAGGAAGCTCCTGTCTCAGCCTAGGATTTTCCTCAGAGACCTCTTCTATTCTGTTACTGAAAGTCTGCAAATCTCTCTGTCTCAAGGGCTACTGCATTTTTGGAGACACTGGAAATGTCCACAGAGACGGAAGCCATGTGGAAGACCCTAAGCAGACTGGCTTTGGAAGCTAGACAGCTGCACATTGCTGAGAGGTACGGGAAGAAGCTATAACATCTTTTTGGCTTCAACGCTCTCTTTGCTGAAACCCTCACAGAAACCAGGATCTAACTAAAGATGTGACTCTTTGCGTCACCTGGAAGATTCACTGCATTGGAGAATTAAGTGTTCTCTATTTCAGGCAGTGAATTTGCCCTTTCATCCTAGACAGTAATGCTAGAACTGGGGACAGGAAGACATCACTCCGTAGCACACATTTTTGCTGGTGGCAACCCGAAGTAGTGTATAGCAAGGCTTCAAGGAGCTGACAGACATGGACAAGCATCTCTGAAGCAGGGGGAAGTGAAGCATGAGCACTGGTCACGTCCATGGCTTCTCCCATGGAGCAGGGCTAGAGAGCACATCTGAACATGGGTCTTAGCAAAGTCCTTCTCTTCAAGCAGGGCTACTCTGCCTCTCTATCTTGCAGAGCTGGGTCTGCTGCCCAGGTTCTGATTTTCTCTTGGTGGACCAAAAGTGGGCAACAAAACCCAGTTATTGACTAACTGCTTTGCTCTTTCCAGGTGCTTTGCAGCTCTGGGCAACATGGCAAAGGCTCGATTTCTGCATGAAACCAATACCATTGCTGAGCATGCAGCTCAAGAGCACGTGAGTCAAACTTCTTCTGTTGTGTGTTGAGCTGCTTTCCTATAAACACTTGCATACACATTATCTTCTGTGTCCATGCTCACCAGTATCCTGCTACAGACCAGGACCTAGTCATGTAGAAACTGCTGGTGTAATCCTTCATCCACACATGCCAGGTCCCTCTTCTGGCTAGCCATTTCATATTGCCCCTGTCTTGTCACTTCTGTGATTCTCATCTGTCTTCTTCAGTTTCTGTAATGACACAGACCTCACCTGCAGTCACCTCCCTTGTACCATTCCAGAGCCTGTTCTTTCACTCAACAAACTGACTGAGCTAACTGATGTTGTCTGCAGGGTGGGGATGGTACAGACCATTATCTGGTGCGTGCCCGCTTGGCCATGCTAGACAAGAACTACAAGCTGGCAGAGATGATCTTCCTGGAACAAGTGAGTTAAGGAGCAAGGAGCAGAAAAGGTGTTAATTATTTCTGAGCAGGGAGGTTTGTGTCTGGTGTGAAAGAAAGAAAGAGGTTGCTTATTGCTGAGAGAAGAGTTTTTGCCCTGAAATAGAAGAAGGCATTTCTTGTTCCAAGGTGTAGGATTGCCCTGAGGTGCATGAAGAGGGTGAGGGCAGAAGTATATCCATGTAAAAGGGAGGGTACACTTTTTCAAGTGTCTTCTGCACATCTAGTCTTGGTCACTGTGAGAGCTTAATGGCAATGTGTCTGCTAAATTGAGCTTTCAGGTTGACACTTTGCTGTCTTACACAGAACGCCACAGAGGAGGCCATGGACATGTACCAGGAGCTGCACATGTGGGATGAATGCATTGTGGTTGCCGAGGCCAAGGTACAGAATAGAGCTGCACGGGACTGTGGCCTGGGCTCACTTGATAAGTCTTCTGGTTGGGAGTCCACTCAAGGTGTGGGTTCTCTTCACCTGCCCTATCAGGACCTCACTTCTGCTTGGAGGGGCTCCAAGCAGAAGGGAAGGTTGCACTGATGTAAGTACAGACCGGGGTGAACAGTGAGGGAGAAAAACTACTAAAATTGGTTTAGGAGTATCTAGGGCTTTGGAGAGAATGGATGATGGAGTGGTACACAGGGCTGGCATTGTGGTTTCTGCCAATTGCAGTTGCTTAGTTTAACTGGGCAGCAAGGAGTATGGTGCCATGAACTAGCTGTTCAGAGCCTGCAGGCTGAGCAGGACAGCATCTTAACTGGCCCAGGTCAACCAATGCTGCATTTCTCAACAGGGACACCCAATGCTGGATAAGTTGCGTCGGGGTTACTACCAGTGGCTGCTGGATACCCAGCAGGAAGAGAAGGCTGGGGAGGTCCAAGAGGGACAGGGCGACTACCTGGCAGCCATCAGCTTATACCTGCGGGCAGGGCTGCCAGCCAAAGCAGCACGGCTGGCCATGAGCAGGGATGAGCTCCTGACCAATGGGGATGTCATCAACAGGGTCTCCACGGCACTGATCAGAGGGGAGCTGTATGAACAGGTGAGTGGACCCCCCCATTGGCTTTCTTCTTAGTGGCATCAAAGCTCTTACCCTGTCTTCTGCATCTCTGAGATACAGGGCGTCTGAGCTAGAAAGCAGCAGATGTAATTTTGCGTTAATAAATTTGCAGTTAACATTTGGGAGGAAATCCTAATTGTGTCCATTATACATGAGCGTAGTGTAGAATTGCTGTCAGGAAAAAGATCGCAATTCATTGGTGACATGTCTCTGAAACAGCAGCTGAGTGTTCAGTAATAGTCGAGGAGGCCCTTGTGAATACAGGAACCAAAAGGAAGAGTTGTGAGTCAAACAGAAAATGTGATATCACTGTGAAAATCACAGAATCACAGAACCATTAAGGTTGGAAAGGACCTTCGAGATCATCAAGTCCAACCGTTAACCCAACACCACCATGCCCTCTAAACCATGTCCCGAAGCGCCACATCCACACGCTTTTTGAACACTTCCAGTCATGGTGACTCCACCGCCTCCCTGGGCAGCCTGTTCCAATGCTTGACCACTCTCTCAGTAAAGAAATTTTTCCTAATATCCAATCTAAACCTCCCCTGGCACAACTTGAGGGCATTTCCTCTCATTCTATCGCTCGTTACTTGGGAGAAGAGACCAACCCCCACCTCACCACAACCCCCTTTCAGGCAGCTGGAGAGAGCGATGAGAGCTCCCCTCAGCCTCCTCTTCTCCAGACTGAACACCCCCAGTTCCCTCAGCCACTCCTCATCAGACTTGTGCTCCAGACCACTCACCAGCTTTGTTGCTCTTCTCTGGACATGCTCCAGCACCTCAACGTCCTTCTTGTAGTGAGTGCTTCCTCATAGTAGACTAAAAAATGATGATACAGCTTTCACATAAATATAGTCTAAATGGAAAATCTAAGGAAGAAAAATGAAGGAGGTTGTGAAGACAATCTGTAGAACCATGAATATCATAGAGAGGGAAGTGATTATTCTCTGTGTCTAAAAACACAAAAAATTGGTAACTAATTAGGTGACAGTTTTAAAACAAAAGGTGTTTTTCATACAGCACCTAATCATGTTAATGTAAGAAAGCAGTGCCGAGTCTGACCAGTGTACAGCTTGGTATCCTGGCCAACAGTGGCCTCTTGCAGATGTTTAAGAAAGGAATATAAAGAACAGGGCAGGCAAATGTAAGGTGATCCTTCGGCTAGTGTACATTCATGGTTTCCAGCAGTTCGCAAACTATAGTACATCTGAACAGTTTTATTTTATGCTTAAGAGCTCTTGGATAGATTTTACTTCTATGAGCTTGTCAAATTACTGTTTGAGCCATCTGTACTTTTTGATTTACAATATTGGCTATGAGTTATCCAGTTTAGTTATGTATCGTGTGGAAAAAAAAACACTGCTTTTTGCTGGCCTATTTTATGTGCCCTGTTTAAATTACATTTCTCCAGTCTCATTTTACCTTCAGCATTTTCTGACAATTTCATTTTTACCCAAGAGAATTTTGTGATTTTCTAAACCCATCACCTTTTCTTAAGCCTTCAGTTGAAAGTGTAACTGTGGAACTTATTGCTGCCAGTTGTTTTGTTACCAAAAAGTATAAAAGTGTCCAAAAGTGATTAGACAAACCACAGAGGCAGAGTCTGTCAAAAGCCATTAAATATGACGATGTGAGGGCATCATGACACAAACTCAGGGAGCTTCTACTATGCAGATTGTCAGAGACAGATAGATATAATGAAGGAAAGGCTGGTGTATACTTGCTCTGTTCTTGCAATCTTTCCCTAGACGTGTGCTTTCGCCACTGTTCAACTACTGAAGGGAATAAGTCTTTGGTCTGCTGGGATAGCCTTTCTTATATTACATTCTACGTTCTACAAGCTTTGAGCATCATCCCACCCCGTTGGCCACCACCCTTTACCTACATGGTAAAAACCTGCTGCTGCAGGAGGGTGAGCTTCCCCCGTCGCTGCTGATGCCCGGGGCTCCTGTATAGGCATGGCCATAGCAGAGCTTCTAGGGGCTGTGGTCACAGAAAAGGCTGTTGCTGCACCAGTTGCTGTGCAGAGAAGGGAGGTTGTCTCAGACACTCTTATCTTGTTAGAAGATGGTGCCCCAGAAAAACACTTGGGGTATGTCGATTGGCAGAGAGGACAATCGTCTCAGCACATGCAGTCTTCCCTAGACGTTCCCTTTGTCCCCATGCTCTTGGTTAGTGCGGAAGGCATAACTGATGTAGAAGTCTGTGTGGTAGGACTGACAGGCTCTGGACATGGGACTGGTAAGATTCGTGATGGTGTGGGGAAACAGTGGCTCTGGAAACAGGCAGCTTGTTTTTGTTGTTAGGCTGGAGACTTGTTTGAGAAGGTTGGGAACCCACAGAAGGCTCTGGAGTGCTATTGCAAGGGCAGTACTTTCCTGAAAGGTACTGTGCTTAATATGTTCCTCCCCCCATCCATCCCCAGCAGGAGCCTGGGTGCTCTGGCCTGGTGGCAACATGAACTATTGCCCTGGAGCCTGGAGATGCCTAGATGCTCTGAAGCTTCCATGTATTCACCTCATTCAATGTATGTATTTTCACATAGTTGTACCTGCACACACAGTCCCAGAAGAGCATCCTGTTCCCAAAGCCTTGCTCATGCTGATTGCACCAGCATGGATTTGGTCCAGCTCTCCACAGGGTCCAGATTGCTGGGTAGCCCGTTGGAGCTGGAGTCGATTAGACAGTCACCATTCCCCTCCCGCTGCACCCCATCCAAGGCCCATGTTCGCCTCAGAGGTCTGCTGCCTTGCTGAGTTCAGTGTGACAGCTCTGTCCCCTCTCATGTCCCCTTACAGCAGTGGAGCTGGCGCGCCTGGCATTTCCTGCAGAAGTTGTGAAGCTGGAGGAGGCCTGGGGAGACCATCTGGTGCAGCAGAAACAGCTGGATGCTGCTATTAACCATTATATTGAAGCCAGGTGAGGGCAAGCGATGGCTATATAACCAGCAGCAGTATAACCTGGCAAGTGATGAAGTTGGTATGGTTGCTTAAATCAGCAGAGGGTTTTGCCTGAGTAAGCCCCCTTGACCTCGCTTTGCCAGTGCCGGTGGCATGTGCAGTGTCTGCTGGCCCCAACCACGGAGGCCTTCCTGCGTCTCTCCCAGGGTGTTTCAGCCCTGATTACTGTTCCCTGCTGTCCTAGTTCTTTGTTCTTTCCCCTTAGCTTTGCCAATTATTCACATCCTTTTTGCTGCTTTAACCCAGGAAGAAGAATCAAGCAGCAGACCACTTTGTTCTCCCTGGCTTAGCTCAGCTGGGGGAGATGGCTGCTGGCTGACTGTAAGGAGCAATGTTTTTGACGCTAGGTGCTCGATTAAGGCCATTGAGGCAGCCTTGGGAGCCCGGCAGTGGAAGAAGGCCATCTACATTTTGGACTTGCAGGACAAACAGACAGCAGCCAAATACTATCTCAAGATTGCCCAGCACTATGCATCTTTACAGGAGTATCAGGTGAGGCCACAGAGCATCATCACTGCTGCTCTATGTGTCCCTTGAGACTGCAGAGTATGGTCATTTCCCTACAGGTTGCGGAGGAGCTGTACATCAAAGGAGACCAGACCAAGGATGCCATTGACATGTACACACAAGCTGGGCTCTGGGAACAGGCTCACAAGGTACAGTCAGAAGCCAAAGCTTCTGGGAACCTCACCCTGCTTGGTGAAATGCCTTTCATCAGGAGGTGGTGGTGCCTTATGCGCCAACACGCGATCAACATGCACTTTTCCCAAAGGATGCATAGAGGGGCATCCAGTAGTCAGCAAGAAGTCAGTCCCTGGTGTTCACATCCTGCCTGTGCCCAGCACCTGTAACACAAATAACATTCTCCAAGGGCGTTGGTCCTGTGTTCTTTGATCACAGTGACAAATGACTACCCATTCTCTGCAGAGCATATAGCATGTATACCTGTTTGTAATGGGAAGGCGATTGGTTTTCCCCTTCTCCTTCACTACCGTGTATCAAGAAATTGCTGTGCAGTGTGCTGTAGTTTCTCCCCTGTGTGTTCCTTTTGGCAGCTGGCAATCAAGTGCATGAGTCAGGAAGATGTGTCTGTGCTCTATATAACCCAGGCCCAAGAGATGGAGAAGCAGGGCAAGTACAAAGAAGCAGAGAGGTGAGCATCTTCCTTGGTACTCGTCCAAGAGTGAGCCCTGAAAAAATACCTGTAGTGAGGACGAGCCCTTTCCTGAGGTGGGAGTAGAGTTTAGGACTAGGTTTTGGAAAGGTCACATGTATTCTGTCCACACCTGGAGACCTAGAGCTGGTATTTCAGAGTTCGTAGGAAGAGATGTCACTGACTGTTAACGTGTCTTTGCCCGCCAGGACAGAAAGGAGGTCCAGGTGGGGTGCAGCTGTCTCATGTGGCAGAGGAAGTATGGCAAGGCTTTTGCCCACTGCAGAGTGCTACATCTGATCTGTCATGGTCAGCTGAGGATAAGATATGGACAGTGGAGTGTTTCCCATCCAGGTTACTAATGTCAGTTCTAGATTAGTAACAACACAATAAGGCTAGTAGGTATAGAAACAAACACAGCTGTGTATCTGATGCCACAGTACCTGATCTCAAGGATGCCCAGTACATGAAAGGGCACATTACAGCTGGTGAGGTCACATTTGGGTTAATCCTTTTGCTGGCCTATATGAGTAAGTTTAGCTGACATTGTCATGTTACCATCCCAACAGGACGGACAGCCTTAGGTTGGAGGCCAAGATGAGAACAGGTCACAGAAGCCCAGAGGCTCCAGGCTCCCTCCAAGTCAGAACTCAGGTTGATAAGTGAGGATGGAGGGAATAACTTTGCCCAACTGCAGCTGATAGTGGCATAACAGAAGGGCTCTGTCTAAGCAGTGTTCAGCCTTGCATCCCAAAACAATTATGCTGCACACCAGTCATGCCTTTTGCCATTGTGCCCAGGACCTGGTTCCAGCTGGGCAGGATGCAGAGCGACTGCAGGGACTGGTCATGTCCTCGGCTGAGCCATTTGGATGTGCTTGTGTTCCCAGGCTGTATATCACTGTGAATGAACCTGATTTGGCCATCACCATGTACAAGAAGTGTAAGATGTATGATGAGATGGTTTGCCTAGTGGCCAAGTACCACAAGGACTTACTCAGTGATACCCACCTGCACCTGGGCAAGGTGAGTGCATCTCATGGCAGGAATCAACTAGGCCAAGCAGGGACAAGAGTGTCACTAACTCGTTGCTTCTAATTGCAGGAGCTGGAGACAGAGGGACGCTTACAGGAGGCTGAGTACCACTACTTAGAAGCTAAGGACTGGAAGGCCACAGTAAACATGTACAGAGTGAATGACATGTGGGAAGAAGCTTACAGGGTAATAATCACCTCACAGCTATCCCGCTGTGCGGGGTTCAGGCTCTGACTGCAGGATCCTGATAGGAACTGCTCTGTCTCTATTCACTGCAAACTTTGAAGACTTGGCATACACTACCTAGCTTCAGCATGTGGCACAGCACTGGAGGCCCTTGTGCCTGCTGCTCTGCAGCATTGCACCCCAAAAGCAGGGCTTGACCCTTAGCCGCTCTGCAGCACTGCCTTCTTGCAGGCACTGCTCTGCGCCTAACCACTGTGCCACACTGTACCCCAGAGGTATTTCTCTGCCCATAGCCACTCTGTAGCAGCCCCCCACCCCAGCACTGCTCCCGTCTAGTGTGGACACAGATTGCCAGAAGTCACTTCTGCTGGCCTAACAGTAGTATGGGCCATGCTGAAGAGGCAGCAGCCTCTTCTCTGCTCTGCCATATAAGCCTTTGTCTCACTCTCCCCAGTCCAGTGGTGGCTGCAGAAGGGTTCCTCAGGAGAGAACAGTTGGTTTTGGTGCTCCTTCATGACGACAGGCATCATATGAGAGTGGAGTCCTGGCTCAGCCTGCTGAAGACGAAATGGATGCATTGGGCTCCTCTGCTTTCTTTGCTTTGGATAGGTGGCCAAGGCACATGGGGGAGCAAACTCCTATAAGCACGTGGCCTATATGTGGGCAAAGAGCCTGGGTGGAGAGGCAGCTGTGAAACTCCTCAGTAAATTCGGACTTCTGGAGATGGCCATTGACCATGCAGCAGACAGCGGGTAAGCAGGTCCATCAGCCCAGCACTTCTCTCCCATCTGCCTGACGTGAGAAAAAAAGGGGTGGCCCAAGATAGCTGCACATGATAGCAGCAGGTCCAGGATATGGCATGTCTTCCCACCCCACCCGTACTTCTTCACACAGGTGTTCTGCTGCTTTGCCACATCCCGCTTTCAGTTCACCTGTTAGCCTCTCAAACGCCAAGTCAGAGCTGGGCAGGCAAAAGCAGTTTGCCCTTTAGCCTCAGCAGGGGGGCCCTGAGAGAGCCTCTGAACACAGGAGGAGGTATTCCTCATGTCACCATAAGTAACTGCCCACCAGAAGAGTTTTGGCCCCACTCTGCGCCTGCCCAGACATCCGACTGCACGGCCATTCACTGCTGCAGTCCCCCGGCTCTCGCACATCACTAGGCTGGGGGGAGTCTTGTGACCTCCCCTTAGGGTTGAACCAAGGGCCTCTGGCATTAACAGCAAGCGTGAAGGAGATGAATTTCCTTAGTCTGGGCTCTAAAAGCTCCTGTTCTCTGGTCAGGAACAGGGGGAGTGGGAAGTGCCCATTCACTTGGGACACTGAATTCCCCTCTCTCCTTTCACAGTGTCTTGTGCTCTACTTGATGTCTTGCTCTTGAAGGCATGCCCTCACAGCACATAGTCCTGCGCTCACCCCATTTTTTCTTTTGTTGCAGGGGCTTTGAATTTGCTTTTGAACTGGCCCGCCTCTCCATGAAGCAGAAGATGCCAGAGATCCACTTGAAGTATGCCATGTTCCTAGAAGATGAGGTAATTTTACGCCCTGGAATAGATGGGAGTTCCCTGGTGACTCAGGTAATTGAACGGTTGTCCTTAAGGGCTGCTGCAGCAGCAGGCACTATGGCTGCGGTCACTGCTCACCCAAAAGGCTCCACGATTACAGCCCCAAGCTTCCACACACATCTTTGTTTCATAAATCCTCTCTGCCTCATGGTAAGTAGAGGAGGTCGTGCGATGGTATCAGGGCAGGAAGGCATGCAAGCAAATTCCTTGCTCTCTCCTAGGGCAAATTTGAAGAGGCTGAAGCAGAATTTATTAAAGCTGGGAAACCCAAGGAGGCAGTGCTGATGTATGTATCCTTCCCCGTCCTGGCCTGCGGCATCTCCTCTCCCCATATGATGCCAGCCTGGTTGCTTCTCCAGCACTGGTCTGCTCCTTGCTGTTACATCTCACGTTGATTCCTCTAGGTTTGTGCATAACCAAAACTGGGATGCTGCACAGCGTGTGGCTGAGGCTCATGACCCAGACAGCGTGGCTGATGTGCTTGTGGGCCAGGCACGTTTTGCCTTTGAGCAGAGAGAGTTCCAGAAAGCAGAGGCCTTCCTCCTGCGAGCACAGAGGCCTGAGCTGGCAATAAAGTACTATAAGGTGAGTGTAGTCTGTAGCAACATCTTTGCCTTCCTCTCACGAGTCAAGAACCCGGTTTGGATGGAGGAGTGAAATCCATCTCCCAGCTCTCCCTGTCAGCCTAATAGCCAAAGAGAAACCGTTCACTTAGGTGGTTCCTAGTAGAGCTTGATTCTGGCCTGCTCTTAGAAGACTGAGCTGGTAGAGATTTCACGGCATAGCTGGGCTCTCACAGCTCTGGGAAGAAGTATCCTGCCAGAAGGCTATGGGCGGTCCTCAGGGCTAGCACCAGTGGGTGCATTAGGAGACTGCCCATTCCACACGGATAGCTAGCATGGATGAGCATTTTCCCCTGAGGTAGCCTGGGTGAATGGATAGACACAGGTGCCATTTTGGGGGAGGAAAGAATTGGATGGTGCTGTTGTGGTTGTTTCTTCCAGTGGGTCCTCTGGCAAGATGGCATGAGAGGCTAGATATGTTATGTGATGCCAGGAGTGCAGGGGATCCTGGTGAACTGCTGAAAATATCTCCTCGCCGTTGTGCTTGTGCAGGAGGCTGGCATGTGGAGTGAGGCCCTGCGGATATGCAAGGAATACATGCCTAGTCGGCTAGAAGACTTACAGGAGGAGTGCGGCAGGGAGGCTGCCAAGAAAGGCTCCAGGTAAGGAATGCTGAGGTCAGGCTGCAGGGAACAGGTAGCTCTTCCCCTAGGCCATTGTGCTGATGCCTTACAGAGATCGCCTGACTGGATCTCTGACATCCAGTTGTTTCCTTCTTGAGGACCCTGGACTTCTTCCTGCATAGAGTTCCTAACATCCTTCCTCCCTGCTCTGTGAGACTCCAGGCTTATTGTTGCCATCCAAGGCTCCCAGGTGTCTTCTTCCCACTTACAAATCTCCCAGGTCTCCTGTACCACCAGTGCATCTCCCCAGGGTCCTTAATCAGTTCTCTCCTCAGCACTGGCTCTGTGCATTCTTCATCACACGCTCAGCCCCCTCTGAGGTCCCTGGCTTACCTCTGCTGTGCACCTCCCTGCCCATGCCCTACACACTGGCTATAGATCTCCGTGGCAGCATCCCAGTCTTGCTCACAGCCTGCATTCCTCCCTACAGAGGGACAGAAGGGCTGCTGGAGCAGGCACGGGAGTGGGAGCAGGCTGGGGAATATGCCAGGGCGGTGGACTGCTATCTGAAGGTGCGGGACCCCAGCAACAGTGTCCTGATGGAGAAGTGCTTGCTGAAGGTACAGTCAGGGGCTATGATTCCCTTCATCTACTCTGCTGTCTAGGAGCTCCCCCACAACCTGCAGCACATCCCAGAGATCCTTCAGTCACTGCAGGGCACAGGAGAATCTGCAGGCTCCAGTGACCGCAGGGTCTGAAAGTCTTCATGGCCATTCTCTTGAGCCATGATGGGCTGCATGCTTATCCTGCACTGCGCTGACATTCTTGCTGTAGCACCACTTCCAGCAGCATGCCGGTGTCTTTGTGCCTGTACCTCTGTGCACTGAAGAGCTGGACTTTATGACTGAGACCTTGGCTAGATGAGCACCCTTTCTTCTTCTCATGGTCCATGTCCACCAGCCTTCGTGTTGTGTTCTTTTTCATATTTTTTACTTGTACTTGTACCAACATCAACAACAATTATGTCCTTGTCTGATCTTCTCCCATGTGTGAAAGTAGCTGGGCTTTGCTTCTCTGAATTGCTGAAGTGGGCTGTCATTCCTTCTCCCCTCCCCCCATAGTTCAAGTGCTCCTGACTCTCAGTCTTTTAGCTAGGACTGAGCTCTTCCCAGCTTTGTCCCTCTCTCAAACAGCTCTTATCACTTGTGCTGCTGACAATTTCTCTTCACAGGCTGCTGAGTTGGCCATTAAATTCTTGGGTCAGCCACAGAGCATGGAGGTGACGCGGACTGTGGCTCCTCAGCTGGTGGCCATGAAGAAATACAGTGCGGTGAGGGCTGGCTCCTGCCCCCAGACTACTGAAGAAGCAGTGACATAGGAAGGGAGAGCTCTGTCCAAGGGAAGGAAGCCAAGTCACATCCTGGGGTGATGGGTGATGGCCCTATCCAGAGTTAGGCAGCACAGAATCCTCAAGGAAGAGGAAAGAGGGGAAGGGATAAAGTCCTGGAATAGTGTGAGAGAGCCAGGCCTTGGGAGGTGGCAGGAAGCAGGGAAGGGGGCTGTCTTTTGGGAAGAGACTTTCTGTTGTTTCTGTGTGCGGGTCACTTCCAGCAGCACCAGCTCCAATCTGGGCTGCAGGGTGCCTTTGGGGTTTCATCTCCCATGGGACTGTCTCTGGCCCTGCAGGCAGCTGAACTCTACCTCAACTTGGACCTCATCCAGGAAGCTATTGATGCTTTCATTGAAGGGGAGGAATGGAGCAAAGCCAAGCGTGTCGCTAAGGAGTTGGACCCCAGGTATGCCCTGAGCTTCTCAAATTATACTCTTCTGGCTCCCTCTCCCACTCCCAGATGATCCGTGTCCTGTCCCATCCTGCTGCCCCCAGGTTCCCTGGATTCTCCCCACAGTGGCTTTCCCAGAGCCAAGAGCTGCCCTTCCCGAGTCATTTACCATCCTGACACTTTTCTGTTGCCACACATCCCGTGGAAATTGTTATCCCCTTTTGTCCCATCCCTATCCCTATCTCCCCTTGTCATAATCCTGTGTATGTAATTCCTTCTGAAAGAGGTGATCCCTTTCTCTCCTCACACAGTATATTGCAAAGAGCTCTAGACCCTTTCTTTCCCCTTCTACCTATGCTCCCAGCAGCCGGCCAGAAACATGGCACAGCTCTAAGTCTTCTTTTTCCCAAAGCAGACAAAGTTGAATCCAGCCTCTGCACTGATGCAAGACACTATTAGCCTTGCTGCCCATTAAGATTCTTTCTACCCAGTAGGTCAGAAGAGTATGTGGACCAGTGTTACAAGGAGTATTTAAAGAACCAGGGAAAAGTAGATTCGGTACGTATTTGGGATGTCTCACAGGCTACGGAGAGATGTCAGGATCTGTGCAGATCCTTGGGGCCTTTCTCACGGGACCTTTGCCTGAATGTGCCCACAGGCAAGGAGTCTGTATGTGCCTATGAGCCATAGTGTCGGCATACCAGATGGGGTCACCCTGGATCTGTGCTTCCACACCATAGAGGGGGAGGGACTGTGTGTATATGAAGAAAAGACCTGGGTGGGCTGATGCCTGCCTTGATGCTGGTAGGAAACCTTGCCTGCACAGTGAATTTATGGTTGTTTCCATCCCCAGCTGGTGGGAATAGATGTCATGGCTGCTTTGGATATGTATGCAGAGCAGGAGCAATGGGAGAAGTGCCTGGAGGTTGCAGCTAAGCAGGTGAGTGCCTGTGTGAGCCCTCAGGAGACAGACGTGGGGTCCTGGCTCTCTGAAGCAGGGTCGCTTCTGTGAGGAGCACAGGAGCTTTGCAGCAGCTCAGAAAACACCTCTCCACTGTCCCCATCTTGCCCAGTCGGGCCTAAGGGGGAAGCATTAGAACCCAGAAGCATATTGGGTTTAAATTTTGTGACTAATGGAGCATTGAAAAAACTAAATTAATTGTTTGGGCTGGAAGTAATTGGTACCGTGGAAACAAAGAGATTTGTAAAAGAAAGCCTTCATTCTACATGCTTTTTAGAGGTCTGGTGTCAGTACAAATGAGACATCCTTGTTGTGAAAGCAGATTTGACATTTTTTCATTTTTACTGACCTAAAACTAACAAAATTGGGGGTTGGACTAGATGACCTTAAAAGGTCCCTTCCAACCCAAACTGTTCTGTGATTCTATGAAAATTACCTCAGCAGACTAATAAAAATAGAAAAAAGCAAGATTAAACTGTTTTACAGCACTATCCCAATGCAGCAACAGAGGAGAAAGCTCTAGATTACCAGGTTCTATTTCAAGGGTTTGTTTGTATTCAGTGGTTATTGATTCAATGGTTATTGACAAAGGAGCTAAACTAAGGGCAGGGGCTGATTCTTTGAAGTGAGGTATTGCTTTGGACCGAGTAACAGGGTAGTGCCTGGCAATGGAGTCTGCCGTTAGTGGAGGCATCACAGCTCATCACGTAAGCAAACACTGGTGACTTGGGCAAGCACTGGTCATGTGTTGCGCTGTATTTTTATAACTGTTTCTAACGCAGTAACCACTAACCTGGGTTTGGGCTCTACTACAGTAAACTGGATTTCTTTTTGACTCAGGCTTCTCTGGTAATACAAATGGTCTTTGTTGTAGTACTTATCTTGGAGACTTCTGTACTGATGCTCTAGTTATCAGTGTTGATCTTCTTCTGTAAAGAATAACTTCACACTCAATTTAATGGGAAAGGCTTAATCAGTTTTATTATGGGCCAGGCACAACACTACCACATTCAGTCTGAGATGTTAATCAGTTTATGCCTCTAAGAGAGTGTTAGCACAACCTTGCTCCACGACCAGCGCAGAATTCCATGACTTTTGTCTCAGCTATTCTACAGTGGTTATACAGGAAGAAAGTTACATTTATCAAAACAGGTCACGTACCAGACTTAATATCTATCCCAAGCTGTCCTGCACCTAGTGTTTCACCAGCATCCACATCTGGGTGTTCAAGTGCTAGACTTGGGGCACTGGTCTCTCTTGTGCTTAATAAACTTGTTTCCATGGCTCATTTTTTTGACAGGATTGCACATTTTGCACCATCTTCTTCATCTCATTAGTATATTTAAGCCTGTGTGAAACAGATCTTTCCTCGGTTGAATTTCTGTAGGGCCTACTACAGTCAGTCCTCGGCAGCGCGTTTATGTGATCAGCACACATATGAGCAACGCTCCAAGGAGGCTGCCAGTCCCCGAGATCTGACAGCATTTGAATAATGACTCGAGCAGCCTTGCAAATTATGAACGTCTTCAGTCCACAGAGTGTTTTGACTCATTCTTTCATTAGACTAGGGGCCAGTTTACAGTCGGTACCTGTGGTGCCACATTGTGCGGATACTGCATCCTTTAGGTATTTGGCAGTATTCCTTTGGCAAGTGGTGAACAGCTGAAAAACAGCTTTATTTGCATGTGTGAAGGATCAGCACACATCAGCTAGCCAGGATTAGAGGTGTCAAGTGGGGCCCAAATCAAAACCCAGGTCTGCTGTGTCCAGTCTGCCTCCGTCTGATTAGCTGGTCTCGCCCTTTGGGACGCGGGGTGTGGGTGTGTGTACACGCATCGGAAACCGTCCCTACTGAGTGACAAGTGTTCCGTTCTTGAATCTCACACTGCTGCTTTCTGTATGCCTTCTCCAGAACTATAAAGTCTTACACAAGTATGTAGCTCTCTATGCGACCCACCTCATCCGGGAGGGCAGCTGGGACAAAGCCCTGAGCCTGTATGTGCACCATGGAGCACCTGCCAACCCACAGGTAATGAAGGCCGCACGACATCCCAGTGTGAGGTGCCAGAGTGTGCAATGATCTGCTGCGTGAGTCAGGTTTGCAGTCCAGAACGGGGACTGCCAGGTGTTCAGTGTGTCCAAGCCACCTGCAGGCCCTCTGCGGATTCTTCCAGAGGCTCCTCAGCTAGAGGACTAAAGGCAATCTCCTGGCACATTCTCCGCAGGGAAGGAGCAGGGGGGCATTGAGTATTTGTGTTTGTTTTGAATGCCTTCACCACCACGACCGGACTAAAAGGAACCATGTTCGCCTCTCTGAGAGCACTGGCTGCAGGCGGCATTCTTCCCCCATCCCCTGCCTTGTCCTGCAGCACCCTTGCAACCAGCAACCTGCAGCAGCGCTGCTCCGCCTGTGCGCAGAGCTGCCGCTCCCTCGGCCCATGCTTGACGGCGGGAGAGCTCCAGACTTCTGCTGACTCCCCGGCTGGCTCCCTCAGGATTTCTCTCCTTTTTGTCGCAGAATTTCAACATTTACAAGCGTCTCTTTGTGGAGATGGTGAATGCGCCCGGCATGAACTGTGCGGAGGCCTACTCCAGCTGGGCTGACCTGCGTGACGTTCTCTTCCATCTGGTGAGTGTGGGCCGTGGCCACCACTGCCTGTTAGACTCCAACACCCTGGTGGCTCCTAGCAGGGGAGAAAGAAGAACCAGTCTCTAGCCAGGTGACATGGGAAGTATTTGTAGAACACAAGCTGAGGGGAAATGGGGTAATGTCCACAATGTGGACAGTAGAACGACAGGATCCCGTGAGGGGGACATGGCTGGGCAAGAGAAGCCAGGGAAGATGATGACCCTGCACTCAAGGCCAAATCCTAGAAGTTGGTCTGGTACTTGCAGAGCTCACTGTGTCATGGCTACGTGGGAGCCCATCACAACATGCCAAGTCTTCATCCTACACCTATATTCAGCAGCCTGAGTGAGGCAAAGACCTGGGGAAAGCACAGAACTACAGACCCTGGAAAATAAGAGTCCTCTGCATCTCTCCAGAGATGCTTCTGCTCCTTCTTCCCCGTCCCAGAATACCCCAGCCAGCGCCCATGATTGCCTCTTCTCCATTTCTGTCCCACAAGTACCCGTCTCTAGCACAAACTAAATCCACAAATCCCCCTTTGTCCATCCAGTCATCTCACCCCTGCTTCCAGTGGTTTGTTGTTGCAGTACCATTGGCACTCCCCTTCTCCCACAGCCTCCTCCCTTCAGCACTCTCTATGACGCAGAGCACCCCAGGCCCAGCCCTTCCTGAGTCCCCAGAGGTGCTTAGGTATTTCAGATCCTTCTCTCTCCCAGCTTTTCACTGGACTTCAGTGGATGAAGAGTGCCCCTGTGCTCTCAAGTTCTCATTTACTCTCCTTTTCTTCAGTGTGAAAACTTAGTAAAGTCAAGTGAGGCAAACACTCCGGCACATGAAGGGTTTGAAACGATGCTGCTGATCTCTCACTACTATGCCACCCGCTCCGCTGCTCAGGGCGTGAAGCAACTGGTAAGGTTTTTGAAGTTCCTTTGCTAGGTCACCACCCTGAGTGCAGGGTGGTGGGGACATGCAGGCTCATCCCTGTGGGGACGTGCAGGCTCAGGGCTATCCGTAGTTCACTATTCCACTTCATGGATCACTTACACATCATGGATGCATGGGAATGGGACTATAGTGATCTCGGAACCCACCACTAGCAGGTGGAACTGGAGATAGTCTTCTCTGACTTCTTACAGTGGGACGTGCCCCCAGCCATTGAGGCTGAGATGTAAACCAGTGGGAAGCTGATCTATGTGCTCAGCATGACTTACGAGAGCAGAGGCACCAGTACCAATTTAGGGATCACACAAAAATCTGGTCTTCCCAAGAGAGGCATTGCTTCCTCTCCAGCCGTCCTGGGCCGTGAGAGCTGCTGGGCTTCGGACATAGCCTTGAGAGCAGACTGGCTTTGCGCAGGGCTTTGGAAGCTCGTGGACCTGCGTGCTGGGCCTTTGGGGGCTTGTACGCCTGGATGCCTGGCATCACATAGGGCCTTGGCAGATACTGGACCTTCGTGCTGGGCCTTCTACGGGGCTTTGGGAGCTCATGGGCCTGGGTCCCGGGCCTCACAAAGGCACTGTGAGTATTTTTGGGTCTTAGATGCACTGGGATTTGTTCCAGGCCGCAGCATATAGCAGCATCTCTGCTGAAGTCTTAATCCATATGGGATTGTGGAATTGTGATAGAGCTCTGTAAGTGTGGGACTGGAGCTGTGATAGAGCAGGCTATGAAAACCAAAGGTTGCCACAGCTAAGACCCCAGTAAAAGTCATAGGGGAGACTGGGGCTTCCTTGTGGCTGCGTGTGTAGATATTGGGGGTCCAGAGACATGTCAGACAGAAAAAGCCAAATCTGATGTCTTGGAAACCTGTACAGACCCACACAGTTGTGGAATGTTGATGTACTCTATTTGGTGGCCTTCCCAGTTCTGGTGTGATGAGAACCTCTGTGGCAAGCAGCAAAGTGGAATCTCCCTTGAATTCCTCACCCTTGCTCCAAAATTCTTATGTGATTGAATAGAAGAAAAAACTTAACTGTGACTGTGAACACCAAAACAAGTTTCTTGAAGAGAGTGGAGAGTTTCCATCCCTTGAGATACTCAAAACCTGGCCAGACATATTCCTGAACAACCTGCTGTAGCTGACTGCTTTGAACGGGGCCGAGGCAGGGGGTGGACTAGGCAATCACCAGAGATCCCTTCCAACCTCAGTTATTCTGTGACTCGAATGGTGGGAGTTTGGGTGCGGCTTCTAGTAAAAACTAGCAAGGTTTATAAAGCAGAAGAACTTCATCTTCAAGTGACTGTCCTCCTTAGTGTCCAAATAGCAAGGGTACTTACAGTCAGGACTGAAGATTTTAACCTTTGTTACATGCCGGGAATACGTGGGTGCAGAGTCCCTGCCGTGAGTCTGGGGCAGCATAATCTCATGAGATCCCTTCTGACCTGATTTTTCTGTGCCAGTTATTGTGTCTTTACTGTCCCCTGTGTCTGCAGGACACCGTGGCTGCCAAGCTGTCCATTTCCCTGCTGCGCCACACTGAGCTCCTCCCTGCAGACAAGGCTTTCTATGAAGCTGGGATAGCTGCCAAGGTAAGAGCTACCTGCCACCAGAGCAGCTAAGGAGGTGGAGGACCTTGGGCTCAGGGATTCTCATCTTTATCTTCCCCTGTCCTCCCCTAGCTGCACTGGTAGACCAGTAGCCAGATGCTGGCGTTGGAGGTCTTTCTTCAAACAGCTTGCCAGCCTCTGCATTTTGTCATGGAATGGCAATAGGTGTGGGAGGGCAGACCTGAGCTAGCAAGGGGACACCAGCCGCAGACCCAGGGGTAGTCCAGGGCCACGTGACACTGCACGTGTAGATTCAGGACTCCTGACTGGTCTGCCTTGCTCTGGGTCACTTAAGTGTTACCTTACTGCAGAGGCTACAGGCCCTGACTGCCTGCCCAGGTGCAATGACCCATGGCAAGCGTAGCAGCCTGTTCGATGCTGGCTGTGCAGCAAGCCTGACCCCATCCTGTGGGACAGCCTGTGGCCAGTGGGCTGGTTGTCCCAGTGGCTGCCTGTGAAGCAGTCCTGAGGGAAGGTGAGCCGGGACGTGCACTCTCTTTCTCTATTACCCGTGCTGCAAGTGGGGTGTTGTGGCACAAACAGAACCACATCCTTTTTAGCCATCGCTCAGGCAGGGAGGTTGTGGCTGGGAAGATAAGCTGCCTGGTCTTATACTTGGGGTTTCTCTCTGTACTAGGCAGTCAACTGGGAGAACATGGCATTCATCTTCCTGAACCGCTTCCTGGACCTCTCAGATGTGCGTATAGTCTGTTGGAGGGAGGGCCATCGTACTTAGAATGACACTGGTCTGTAGGGCCAAAACAGACCCTCAGCCTGGCCAGGGTACTCCTGAGGTCCGAACGTGGCAGCACACGTTTGAGCTGGTGCCGATGGAGAACCCTGACCGCTGCTTGGTGTGTGTGCATGCACAGCACCGAGCACCCCAACACCAGCTGTGGAAGGACTTGCCGTGCAAGGCACCTGAGCAGCCCTGACCGTGTCACCACGCGTGTGCCAATGCCACCGTGCATGCAAGTCGCAACAAAGAGCAAGCTGGCCTCATGGTTTAGGCCTGTAGTCTTCATGGCTGCAAGTGCTGTTACTGCTTTCAGGATGATCTCATCCGAGCTGTTCCAAGGGGAGGAAAATTACCTGAGGGGTGGAGGGCATGGCCTAGTGCTTTAGGCACTGTGATACAAGAGTCGGGACTCCCCTGTGCCAGTCAACACCTTCCTTGACTGGCAGGTTGGTCACCAGCAAACACAAAACCCTCAGAAGCTGACAGACCTTACTGTACCAGTCTTCCAAGTGCTGTCACCAGCTGCTGGGCGAAAAAAAGCTCCCCATTTCATCCTTCCCTTCTTTGAGGCCATCTGACAAGTTTGAGTTGTACAGTGTTTCAGGGGCACACCTCCTCTGGCCATAAATGCCACCTCGCAGGAAGGCCTGGTCACCACAGCACTGATAGATAGGGTCATCAGCAATGCCACCCTCACGATGTAGATTGTCAGCTCCAAGGAGGCATTGCCTAGTGCTCCACCACTTCTCCTTTCTCAGGCCATTGAAGAAGGGAACCTGGATTCTCTGGACCACTCCGATTTCCAGAGCACAGACATTCCCTTTGAAGTGCCACTTCCAGCCCAACAGCATGTGCCTGTGAGTGTCATCTGCCTTCTCCAGCTCCCAGGAACAGTGGTACTGCTTCAGGGCCCTCTGACACTGGGGCAAGGGTGGGATGGCAGGCACTGCAGGAGACGGAAATGTCCTCAGCATTGCCCCCAGCCTGTGCCCCTCCGCTCCCCGCTGCCAACACACACACAGCCCCAGTACGCACATACACGTGCACACACGGGCGCTTTCTCGTGCTCCCTTCCCAGTGTACACGTGTGCTTGTGCACACATGCATACACTCACACCCCCTCCCCCCAAATACGCGCACACGTGTGTGCACATCCTGCACGCACACGCGCGTCCTGCTCTCCCCAGCATGCTCCCTCATGCTGCGGAGCCGCAGCCGGGCAGCGGCACAGCATGCGGTATCAGGAGGTGCCCTGGCCTCTTGCCCTGCAGGAGGAGAAGCGGGAGGAGGTCAGGGACTGGGTGCTCACCATGTCCATGGACCAGCGGCTGGAGCAGGTGCTGCCACAGGACGAGCGTGACACATATGAAGCCTCGCTGGTGGCAGCAAATACAGGGGTGCACTCCCTGCCCTGCGTGCTTACAGGTAAGCTCCAGGCCAGCTCACACATAGGCAAGGGAGTACGCGGTGCCGTGCGGGGAGAGGGAATGCGTTGCAGCGGGGTCTGGGAGGGAGTTTAGGCTGCACTGTAAGAGGAGTAGGGAGGCTGGGGGGCTGTGGGACCAGTTCTGCTGGAGGAGATGGAAGGACCCTTTTTTTTTACTGTGAGGGTGACAGCGCTGGAACAGGTTGCACAGAGGTCATGGCATCTCCGTACGTGGAGATAGTCAAAAGCTGGACAGAGTCCCAGGCAACCGGCTGTGGCTTTGCTTGAGGCAGGAGGGGTTGGACCACACAAACCCCAGAGGTCCCTTACAACCCCCGCCATTCTGTGTTTCTATGGTTCTGTGACTGCTTGGTCTTGCACAGCACTGCCTAGGAGAGTCTGCCCAGGCTGGCCAGCACTGACGCGCATGTGTGTGCGCGTGCAGCGCCTGTCCCTGCTTTGTCCCCTCTACAAAAGCTGTCTATTCTGGCAAGTACTGTCCCCCCACATGCACGCTTCAGACGCTGGAGGATTGTGTTGCAGGGCTTAAAAGGAGCAGGCATGGGCCACCAGCAACATGGCTCTGCCTTCAAAGGTTGGGCTCAGGGTGCTCATCACGTCACATAGTTGGGTGTCCTTGCCAGAGAGACAGGCCTTTTCCTTTGATCCCACCACTGTGGGCACCCCCTTCCTCACTCTGGTCTCTAGACGCCAGGGGCGGTGTTGCTGCCCTGCGCTGCGCCATGGGAGCAGCCCAGCCAGCTGGCCTTGGCAGAGAGGGAAGAGGTGCACAAGGCAGCTCTGCTGTGGGTCTCGGCTTGTTTCTGAGGGTGTCACTGTGTGAGCAGGGTACCCTGTGCTAAGGAACAAGATAGAGTTCAAGCGACCAGGCCGAGAAGCCAACAAGGAAACATGGAACAAGTTCGTGATGGCTGTCAAGGTGAGCCGGGCACCCCGTGGGGCAGGGAGACAGGCTGCAGGGTGCTCAGCCCCTCATGCCGACAATCGAACATTGTCCTGCTGGGTGGAGACTCACTGAACCAGAGTGGTTTAATGGACCCTCCCTGTGTGCTGTGGGTGGGGATTAACCTCATGGAGCTGGGGCAGACCTAGTCCTGCCTCTGCAGCTCTGCCAGCCCCCAGGGGTGCCCTTGGGCAGGGGGTGATGGCACCGTGCCCTTGCCACTGCCTCTTGCCTTCTGCAGACATCCCACAGCCCGGCATGCCAAGATGTGCTCAAGTTCCTCAGCCAGTGGTGCGGGGGACTCCCAAGCACCAGCTTCTCTTTCCAGTGAGCTGCACCGTGGCAGCTTTCAGTCCTGTTCTTCAGCACCTTTCACTTCCACCCCCAATAAACACGTCTCTCAACCCTGCTGTGCTCCTGTTTGTCAAGGGAGGCCGAGTCCAGGAACACGTGCAGCTCCCAGGGCACAGGGCCACAGCCCTGTACATGTGTGTCTCCCCACCTCAACCCAGCTATGCTAAACATGCGCCCTCCAGCCTGCTGGGCGACTGTCAGGCCGGGACCATGTATCTGTCCACATCCCTGCACCTGGTGGGGGAACGCATGGAGACAGGCTTAAACACCAGCTGCACTGTCATTCCATCAGTGGGCCCAGCTCTCAGCAGGCATCCATCCCGGGGAGGCACCTACAGCAGCCAGTGTGAAAATGAAAAGTTTATTTACTTGGGGAAACAACAGAGGCTCAGGACAAAGAGGTTCTTCACCTTCCACTCCTTGGCCTGCCCGAGCACAGGCACAGCAAGGTGACCCTGCCTGCTCTGCTGCAGGGTAGCCAGGACCCAGGCCAGCCGTTGCCAGACCCCAGCACCTCTGCCCGCCCCCACCACTGCATGTGAAAGACCAACGGAGCCTCTGGCGTGCCAGCAAGGGCCTTGCAGCTTGGGGAGAGAGGGGAGAGCGTCCGGGGCCCAGGGCACCTGCTGGGCTAAGGCTGCCTGGTGACCCTGGGTAGCTTGTGTCTGGAACCTGCAGGGTTTGTCCCTGGTAGAGTGGTGGAGCTTCCCGCTGCACCCCAACCTACTCACACCTACACCTGCGGCAGGAGCACGGGGCAGGTGCAACTTCACCTCACTGGATCACAGCACTCCTGCAGCACCTACCTGGGAGTGAAGGGCACGCATTGAGTACAGGACTGTGCTGCACGGCCAGGCATCACGCTGGCACCTCTGGCCAGTTATTTGTAGCATGTGCTTGGAAAGAGCCGTTTCAGGGGGCTGGTGTGGGCAAGGGCACTCAGTAGAGCCTGCCCCGTCCCATCCCCCAAACATAGCCCACGCACTGCACTCACCTCTCCAGCTAGGCAGAAGACTCAGCCAGCCCTGCCAGGAGTTGCTGCATCTCACGTGGTGGCCTCTCCTTCACCGTACTTGGCCCAGCCAGCTAGAGAGAGAGAGAGAGAGAGAGAAGAGAGAGAGAGAGAAGAGAGAGAGAGAAGAGAGAGAGGCGGTCACGGGGGCGTGTGAAGGGCTGGGCCAGGTGAGGGGGGGACAGAGTTTGCTCAGGACAGCCAGGACACAACAGGCTTGGCTGTCGAAGGGAGGAAGAGGATGGTCCTTCTGCAACTACCCAAGATGAAGGGGTGCCGGCCTGTCACCAAGGCTGGCTAGAAGAGGTTCAAACTTGACGTTTCCTTCCCCCACATCCCCCTTCCATTGCTGCACAGCCTGCTTGTATGGAACGAGGGCCCAGCAGAACCTGGCATCTTCAAAAGGAAGCAAAAAGGCAGCATCGGTGGGGCAGAGGCAGGGAGACCCAGCCGGACCGATGGGGCATACCTGCTCTTTGCTGTAGCCGCGTGCACAGGGCCCAATGCCGCGGAAGATCAGAGCCACCAAACAGCACCTGCCAGACAGCACGGCTTCTGCGGCCGCCAGCACCATGGAGGGGAACCAGAGTGCCAGGGCTGTGTCCTGCAGAGCAGAGGGGCAGCGGTCCCTCAGGGAGCGCGGTCCGCCGCACCCAGCCTACCTGCATGCGGTCATGCAGAGCAGTCGTGCCGGCGGTGGGGGAGAGAGCGAAGGAAAGGGAGAGGGGGGAGAGCGGGAGGAAGGGGGGCAGAGCAGGGGGCAAAAGAGAGAGGGAGGCAAGAGAAAGAAGGAAAAAAAAGGACGTGAGGAAGCAGAGACAAAAAGAGGAAGAGCAGGAGGGGGTGCGGCGGCCCTGCAGACTCACGTAGATGCGCGTGGTGTTGAACGGACACTCGTTGGTCGCTATGGCTGCGCGGGCGTCAGCGGGCAGCGCAGAGCTGTTGCAGCCCGTGACCAGGTGCAGGCCCCGGCTGTGAATGGTGAGGGCGATGGCCAGCGCCAGCCCCGTGCTGCACGCTGCGGACAGGAGGCAGCTCAGCAGGGACACGCTCAGCAGGATCCAGTGCTGCCGGTAGCAAGGGGAAGGAGTGAGCAGGGCTGGCCAGAGCTGGGGGAAGGGCCAGGCGAGGCGCTGCCGCCGCACGGCCACTCTGCGGGGTAACAGGGTGCGGGGAACCCCGCGGGCGTTCGCACCCAGCGAGCACAAGCAACCTCTTGCCCCTTCTGGCACGGCTCGGCCCTGCCCTCGGACAAGCCTTTTGTACCTTCCGCATCCCTTCGCCGCGCCCAACCCAGCCCCGCCGAGAGCCGGACGTCTCCGCCAGCAGCCCTTGCCGCCCGCGGTGGGCCAGCCCGCAGAGGAATGCCTGGCCTCGGCCGCAGCTTTACACACCAGCCGAAGCGCTGCTGCCCCAGGACGCGGCCCGACGCCCCCGCCCGCCCTCCGTCCTTCCCGGTGCTGCCGGTGGGGCTGGGCCGGGGCAGCCCCGCGAACCGCCGAGGCGGAAGGAGCTGCCGGGGACAAGGTCCGGGGGAGCGGCTGCCGCCGGCGGCCGGGCCGCGCAGAGGCCCCCGGCCCGCTCGGCTGCGGCCGCCGCCGCCCCCGCACTCACCAGGGCCGCCCGGGACAGGTTGTGCGACAGCAGGATGGCGACGATGCC